>NC_073382.1:23359012-23659012 GCF_028641065.1 Leucoraja erinaceus | reverse complement strand
AAGGAACGAGCTGTCAGAGGAGGTAGTTGAGTCACATACTATAACAATATTTAAAAGACATTTGGACAGGTACATGCATAGGAAAGGTTTAGAGGCCTATGGGCTAAACACCTACAGTGTAGATGGGGCATCTTGGTTGGCATGGGAAAGTTGGGATGAAGGGCCTGTTCCCATGCTGTACGATGATAAAAAAAATGAAAGCACTCATCTTCAGAGCAGGAGTTGCATTTTTGCGGCTTTTAATGTTGACAATAGCAAAAGAATCATGAATGTAGGAAGAAGACATTCATCAATACTTGTGGATGTGACTGTGGGCCCTCTGAGTGAAACTGCTTGGAGAATCTAACCCATGCCTTATTTTTCAAATGTGGTCCTACAGATTGATTTGTATGCAATATGAAAGGCCATTTATCAGAACCAATACAATATTTCAGCAATGCAAAACTACTTTGAAGATCAAAACGGGTAGGGATGTTTTGCTGATGCTGGTTTGGCTGAAATGTCACCTATTCCCCTTCTCCAGAGATGTTGTTTGACCCGCTGAGTTACTCCAACATTTTGTGTCCATCTACTATGAAGAATATCTGTGAATTGACAGCCTCTGCCTTTTAGATATGCAGCTTTCAAGTTTTTGGGTGCAGCCTTTTCTTGCTTTATGTTTCCATCGATGACTCAATAAATCTGTCCTTGAAAGATGGTGTTTGCAACAACAGAAAATCGAATAATATTGGCTAATCTATAGTTTTGTGATCTTGCTTATGGGCTGGCATCAACAATGGACCCGTTGAAACTACAACTATTGTGAGGCACATTGTCCCCAGTAGCCAATGTTGCCATCTGCTTCTGTCATCAGTTGGCAGAATCATAAGGACTCAAATACCATGCTGGGGAAAATGCTGGAAATATTTTAACAAATCATGCAGCATCTATGGAAAGAGAAACAAAGTTAACGTTTCAAGTCAAAGACGTTTTTATTTATGGATGCCTTTCTGGCCACATAGATTTAATTTTATGAGTTTCATACTTTTTCTCAGGGTAGAAAGTCCCTTCAAAAAACACACACTCATTTAGTGAACTGCAACCTTGAGTCACCACCTTTGTTCTTAAAATGAGTGGGCATGTTATACGCAATTGACAATTGCACTTGGGGAGGAATGTATTGAGAGGGAGTGGGCGTGGGGTGGGGGGGGAGAAGAGTTAATGGATTGAGAAAATGCTATGTTTTTAATGTCCAGATAAATGAGTCAAATGTCCAGGGTAAAAATACAAAACTGATGGCTCTAATGCATTCTGCATTCACTGAAAATGTGTGAATTCACAGCACAATTAGAAATATATGGCTAAGATCCCAATGCTATTACAGAGAAATAAAGAAACGGCAGCTACATTAAGAAATATTTTACATTGAACTTCACAAAAGAGAATACAGAAAATATTGGAAAACAATGAATTTGGAAATTATCATTTGTAAAAATAGTTATGGAGAAATTAATGAGAGGAGATAAAGCCCCAGGATCTCATGACTTGCGTCCCATGGTTTAGAGGGAGGGGGCGATGGGACTTTGCCCATTATCAGGTGGCTTAAAGACCAAGGGCACACTGGTGACTAGGGCTAACGGTAACATTTAAAGAAGAACATTTGAAGAATGTTTTCACTTGGAGAGTGATATAGAAATGTAATTCACCATCTGCGAGAATCACAGAATAGAATCAATCTGTGCGTTCCAAAGGGAATTAGGTAGGCATATGAGAGAGAATGTTGTGCACAACCGTGGGGTAAGAGCAGGACAATGGAACTGATGAGTTTCTCTCCTGGAGGTTAACACCGATTTAATATGTTGCCTATTGTGATTTCAGGGAGCATTAAGGATCGACCACATAGTGTTGTCCTCATGTCAGATCTTTAGACTTTAGAGATACAGCATGAAACAGGCCCTTCTGCCCACCGGGTCTACACTGACCAGCCATCACTCCATACACTAGCACTCTCCTACATACCAGGGACAATTTATAATTTTACCGAAGCCAATGAACCTAAAAACCTCTATGTCCTTGGAGTGTGGGAGGAAAGAACCCAATTGATCACAGGGAGAACGTAGAAACTCCGTACAGACAGCACCCGTAGTCAGGGTCAGAACCGGGTCCCTGGCGCTGTAAGGCAGCAACTCTAGCAGTGTGCCAGTATTAGACAAGAGCTCGCACTACACAAGAGTCATTGGTGAACCTGCCGAGTAGTTAAGGCAGCCTTTCAGGTGTTGTTCCAAGGAGAATGCATATCAGTGAATAGGTACAGGCCAGCGTAACACTCAATGTTGTTTTTTAATGGTGCAGAAACGGGCTCTTTGGCCTACCGAGTTTGCGGCGACCAGCAATCCCCACACACTAATGCTATCCTACCTACTAGGGACAATTCACTATTATACCAAGCCAATTAGGGTGTGGGAGGAAACCAGAGAAAACCCACACAGGTCACTGGGAGGATGTATAAACTCCATCCAGACAAGCTACCGTAGACAGGATCCCTTGCGCGGTAAGGTAGCAACTCTACCGTGCCACCCGGTATTGAGACCCACTGGCAGAAAGAGGATGACGGAGGATTGAAACTCCTCCAGTATTGTGGCAAGAGAAGAAACCCTGTATGGATTTAAAACGATGATGACTGGATCGTATAAACTATTAGGCTGCAGAGCTGGGGAATGAGATTAGGTGATGGAATTCTTTTGTTAGCCAATATGGACAAGATGGGATAAATGTCATAAATTTCTGTGGTTTCATTATGTAATGCCCAAGATATTTTGTTGACTAGATATTCCATCATGCGAGGATATTTGTCAGGATAATTCAGGGATTTATGCTCTTGATTCAAAGTTTAATCAATAAAACGTTCCTGGGACCTATTAACCTCTACCCTCTGAATTCCCCAAATGGGTGAAGCACTGAGCTGAGAGTGCAAATTCATAAATTGCTCTCTTTAATGTGGATCCAAGTGTAACAGCAACATCATGAAACATTCAGCAATCACCTTGTGGCAGCAACTGGTGGCTGCCAGATCTTGAAGGTGGGATAACTTCACAACTTACTGTCGGCACTCAGGGCGTGGCTGCATTTGTTTAGTGATCAAAAACTTAGAGTGGATTTCAGGAGCTGAGGTAAGGGCCAAAGGAAATAAATTGTTCACCAGCTGTATCCAGGTGGAACAAAAAAGGGTCCAGGCAGAACCAGGAAATTTGCCTTTCAGATCACTGTGAGTCTTTTAAATCAGGTTCCAACTAAGTCCGGCAATGGAAGCACGCAGGCAGCATCAACTTCAAATGGTTCTTGTGGTTTGGACTTTCTGCTTATCGTTTCTCTGGTCTCAGTCAAGTCTCTGCAAGCATATGAAACGGTCGATGCTGGAACCTTAAGTAAAACATAAAGTGCTGGGAATGCACTTTTTGGGTCGGGACCCTTCTTCACACTTTAGTTGGCTAAGTCTATAGTCTATAGAATCCTGATCATTTTTATCGATCCCAAAAGACTCCAGGTGCAATGTGGGAGCGTAAAGGGGTGGGGAAATTATTAGAAGTAATACTTTACATTAATAATCTTGAAGACATACACAAATACCGTGGGGGGGTGTAGATTTGGTTTGCGACCACTCTACCACTCCACAAGCTTTCAATTGTACACCAATGCTTCTATAGATGCGTCATAAAAAACGTCAGGATGCTTCACCGCATGGTTTGGGAACACCTCCATCCAAGACTGCAAGAAATTACAGAGTTGTGGAATTAACTCAGACCATCACACAACCCCCCCCCCCCCCCCCCCCCATTCAATTGACTCCATCTACATTTTTGCCATCTCGGCACAGCCACCAGCATAAAAACCTGGGTTTACCCCATCTTCCCCACCTCTCCCATCAGGCAAGAGGTACAGAAGTTTGACAAAGCATACACCAAATTCAGGAACAGTTTTGTCCCAGCTGTTATTAGGCAACTGATCAGCTGGAGTGTGGTCCTGCTCACCCCCCACCACCCCCATCACCCCCCACCCCCACCATCTACTTCTTTGGGGACCTTCAAACTATCTTTAATCTGACACTAAATGTTGTACCGTTTATCCTTTATCTTTGCAGTGAGGATAGTTTGATTACATTCATGTATAATCTATTTGACTGGTTCGCACTCAAACAAAATCTCTTTACTGTACCTCAGCACATGCAACAATATTAAACTAAACAATATAATGAATTTCTGCTGCAGGATTTTTCATGCAGGACTCAATATTCCCTCTCACTTCATTCATCAAAAATGAAATCCTTCAGCAACATGGTGACATGCTCTATGTGTTCTTAAGCCTACTGCAAGGTGACAGCCATTCACTGTATGGAACAGGCATTTTGAATGGGGGGCGAGCGAGTGTAAGTTCATTAAATTATCTATCGGCTGTGGATCGTTGAAGGGCAGGTCCTTGTGCACTGGCCTGTCACCTTATATTGATCGGCAAGTCATTCATTTCAGCTTGACTTGACGTTTTCCTGCAGCAGTTATGATTGCATCAGTCACCTCTGATTGCCATCTGGGGCTTGCCAATTTTAGTTGGCGGTGAGCACAGCCTGTTCACACAAAGGACAGGAAAGCAATGCATTCTTGCATGCAACCAGAGAGCTTTTCACAAGATAGGAGTGGACGGAGGGCCAGGGAGCAGTGAGGATGGGGACAGACGTATCTGGCATTGCAGTGTATTTTTATTTTGCAACACAAACTCAGGACGATGATAGGCTGCAGTGCAATGTGGCATTCTAATCCTTCGTTGACTAACAAGTGCAGCCATTAGTGGGTTTCTTGTAAATACGTGTGATAGATGAATGAACTAAAATGAAAAGAAGCTGAAATTCTATTGTTATTTGCTTGTATTTTTAAGGCAACCCACAATAATAATACCTCACAATCTAACATTTATTTCCATAAAAACAGTTTCATTTAAACATTTTTCGAGGTCCAGATTCCAGCATCCGTAGTCTCTTGTCCTCTTTATTTAACATTGTCGCACTGACCGTCAGTACCTATTGATTGACCACCTTTAATTAACCGCACCACAAGGCTTTAGCCTGGCTGCACTATGATTTATTTTCCTCCCATTTTGACGACGGTGCAGGAACTCCTCAGAATATTATTGAATCTACAGACATTTTTATGCCAGAAGAAGAACTTTTAGGATGAGAACAAATCTGAGTTTAAACCGAGTCTTTATTTTAATTTTTTTTTTAATTGCACACCATATCAATATTTGTGCTTTAAAACAGATACCTCTGTGATTTTGTTTTGTATTGTTAGTTATTCTTCCAATGAAGATGTGGCAAGTTGGGCGAATGAGAGAGGGAGAGAGAGAGAGAGAGTGCATAGCCGTTATTTTCTTCCCCACATCTGCCCAGAGGCCTGTTGTTGGGCTCCATATCAGCCTTATTTCAAGGTCATAGGCTACCTTCAAGATCAGACAGCCTTGTTTATTAGCTTCAATCCCAGGGTATTGACCCAGCCATGGTCACAAGCTACCTCTCCACCCCCCTGGCCTACATTCTCATCAGCCCCTCTCATGCACCCTGTCCCGCCCGCAGCCCAGCCCGGCCCGCAGCTCAGCTTCCCTCACCCCGCTCCGTGGGCTCTGGATTGAAGCCGCTGAACATGCAGTAATTTGGTTGCGCTTCCGAGGTCCCCCGAGGTCCCGAGTGCTCCCAAGGCCCGCAGCACACTCGCAGTCAGCCTGCCCGCTCAGTGCCCGCGCCGCCCGCTTGCTGAGTTCAAGTCCGCCCTCTCCACTCTCTCTCCCCATCACCCACTCCTCACTCCTCACTCCTCCCCCATCTCCCCCTCTCTCCTCCCTCTCCCTCCCTCCTCCTCCCCTCCCTCCCCCTCCTCCCTCCTCCCTCTCTCCCCACCCCCCCCCCTCCCTCGCCTTCTCCATCCCCCTCCTCTCCTCCCCTCCTCCCCCCTCCCCCCTCTCTCCCCTCCTCCCCCTCCCCTCCTCCCCTCCCCCCCCTCTCCTCCCCCCCTCCCTCTCTCCCCACCTCATCCCCCCCCTCTCCCTCCACCCCCCCCTCTCCTCCAGTCCCCCCCCTCTCTCCCCCCCCCTCTCTCTCTTCCCTCCCCCCCCCCCCTCTCCCCCCCCCTCCCCCACTCCTCCCCCCTCCTCTCCTCCCCCCCTCCCCCTCTCCCCCCCCCTCTCTCTCCTCCCCCTCCTCTCCTCCCGCCCCCCCTCCCACCTCTCCTCCCCCCCCCCCCTCTCCCCGCCCCCCTCTCTCCTCCCCCCTCTCTCCTCCCCCTCTTTCCCTCTCCTCCCTCTCCTCCCCCCTCTCCTCCTCCCCCCTCTCTCCTCCCCCCCTCTCTCCCCCTCTCTCCCCCTCTCTCTTCACCCCCCTCTCTCTTCTCTGCCCCATTCTCTCAGCCTCTCACTCTCTCTCTCTCTCTGTCCTCCCCCCTCTCCCCCCCCCCCCCCCCCCCAACTGGCCACCAGGCCACCAATATTAGAATTGGTGGAGAGGTGGAATATTGCGTTGGATGACCAGCCCTCCTGTGTGATGCTGGGACCCAACGGGTCCCACTTAGTCTAGTATATATATATATATGTTCAATATTGGACTGTCCTCTCATTGGCTAGAGTGTGGTCCAGATCACCCATCTACCTAATTGGAGACCTTTGAACATGCTTCAGTTGGACTTTTCAATGTTGTATCTTTGCACTAAATGTTGTCTCCTTTGTCCTTTATCTGCACACTGTGGATGGTTTGATTTATTCATGTATAGTCCATTCCTTGACTGAATAGCATGCAAATAAATGTTTTTCATTGCATCTCGGTATACTTGACAATAATAAACTAAACTAAACATGTCTGTGAAGCATTCTGAGATACTTGGCCTAAAGTATGAGGAACATGTATGATCAACCCAGCACTTAAGCCTGAGTCACCACTTTCCAGCATGGAATGAACTGTATATTCCCTCCCCCCTCTATTTCTTTACATTAACCAATGCTCAATCTTCAACAGTGTGTTATGCCCCACATACCACATGCTTTAAACTTTAGCGATACAGCGCGGAAACAGGCCCTTCAGCCCACCGAGTCCGTACCGATCCGCATACACCAGCACGATCCTACACACTAGGGACAATTTATAATTTTACAGAAGCCAATTAACCTACAAATCTTTACATCTTCGGAGTGTGGGAAGAAACCGGAGCACCTGGAGAAAACCCATGCAGTCACAGGGTGAACATAAAGGCTCCGTAGAGATAGCACCCGTAGTCAGGATCGAACCCGGGTCTTTTCCTTTTCACATATCTATGATACCTCTTGCATCTATTTTAATATTTCCTGCTAGTCTAGTCTCCAGTTGCACTTCCCCTTTCCTTCCCAGTGCTTTGCAGAATTCAGAAATGCTACCACTCTCGGTAATATTACAGATCCTTTTCTTTGATCCTGTACTTTAATTTCATGGCTGTGACTGGGCTACCTTTTTCTGTTCAGTATTTGTGCCCAATGCAGATTTAAAAAAAATGGTTTTAACCATCTCTTATACACTATTGTATTTGTTCTCCCCATTATTCCTGCTAATGTAGTTTGCCCTGTCTATATATGGATTTAACTCTCCCGTGATTATTCTATTCTGGGCGATAGGGATTGCATTTTGAATCAGCATAGTCCCGATGAGCTGTATGACTGCCTTCTATTGCAAAAGATAACATGAGGATGAGAACCCTATACCTATTTGAACGTGCCAGGGCCGAGGACACTGCAACGCTGCCTTCTGGATCCCCATACTTGCCTTACTTTGTAGCCACAGTTTTCTTTGTTGACTAACTAACCATTTGTACAGTCACAAAATGCTGGAGTAACTGCACGACAGGCAGCCACTGAGTTACTCACTGACACCCACTGAGTTACTCCAGTATTTGTGCCTATCTTTGATGTAAACCGGCATCAGCAGTTCCTTCTTAACCATTGTGTAAAGTACTTCAAGGGATATGACAGCTTCCTGGACCAATGAGTCCAGATACCTCCCTTCCCCCACTCCACCTCTTTCCGAATGCATTGAGTTGCACTGAAAAACCCCAGCAATGTGACGCAAGGTTCACTGTTAAAGCAAAGATGTGTTTACGAACTAATATTTAGCATAACAAAAGTGATGTGTTAACTGTGCAATATGTTGTGCAATGAACTATATGCCGTGACTAGTTCCCATGGGTCTGAAGAAGAGTTTTGGCCCGAAACGTTGCCTATTTCCTTCGCTCCATAGACGCTACTGCACCCGTTGAGTTTCTCCAGCATTTATGTGTTCCTCCCATATGGGAATAGCTGTTTTTCTTTTTTTTTTTGTATCAAAAATAATGTATTTAATCCCAATCACGATCACGATACAAAAACCAAAAAAAAACAAAACCATGGTAACACACCCACCACCATAGTACAAAATCACCAAGTTATCAATTTTTTAACTAACTATGTTATAATCCTTACAAATATACCAAATAACTACTATACAACTATGTCCCTCTCTAACACCACCCGGGCATGGATGTAACCCCGGTAAAGGGGCAAACATCTGGCTCGGGCAAAGCCCTCTTCCACCTGGCACCATGATTTGCGGATGGCCAGCTTGGCCAGGCCTAGGAGCAACCCAACCAGGCCTTCTTCGTCCCTACCCACTCCCTAGATCCTGTCACCAGTCCTTTGGTCACTGACAGCAGAGCTACTCCTCCCCCTACGGACCCTTGGTGGGGTGGTGGTGCGCCTTGCCCTCTGGATACAAGGGATGCTCTGCTGGTCCCTATGGTAATATATATATATTTTTTAAAATTTCAAAATAGACTTTATTCAAGTAATAAATATATACAATGCGTGAACCGTGCAAAAAATTCATCCAACATTTTCGGAAGCTATACAAATTGTTCAATACATGTTTATACATTTTTCAAATTCCACAAAACTGTCCCCCACCCGTGCCACTCATGTGGCCCTTGTCCAAGGAATAAATATATACAATTCGTGAACCGTGCGAAAAATTCATCCGACATTTCCGGAGGCTATACAGATTGTTCAATGCAGTTTATACATTTAGTCCCTATGGTAATAGCTGTTGGGGAGAACTGGTAGCATTTGTCAGTTCTCCAAACTCCCGTCATTTAGGACATTAAATCATCCAGGAGCCCATGTTGGGCTAGGGTAAGTTACAGGCATCGAGAGCAGCTGACTAAAATAGGTCTTTGGCGACCTTGTTAATGGGCTTAATTGCCCCAGTCATGACTTTGCATGACGTGCATTAAACGTTATTCCCATTATTTGCTTTATCATGTATTTGTACACTGTGAATAGCTCGATTGTAATAATTCATTGTCTTTCCACTGACTGGTTAACACGCAACAAAAGCTTTTCACTGTACATCGGTACACGAGATAATAAACTAAACTATCTTTCTGGGAGCTTAAGTTGACCCGTGTACTGGGCTTGCATGTTGATTTGTACATGACGTCTGTCGTAAGGGACAACTTAGGGTATGTTTGACCTGTGCAGCAGGCAGTCTCTTCCTGGTTTCCCAGTTGTCGTCTCCTCCCCTCCAACTTGCCCTTGACCTTGCTGGGCATCTCATATAATGCCACAATGTATAAAATGGAGAAGCTCCTTGCCTATTTCCTGTTCGCACGTCCAGGAACCAAATTGGCACATGTGATACCTAAAACAATGGGGATCTGTCACAGATCCCCAGCCAAGTATCACAGGCCAATGCTCCATAATGTATCAGGAACCAGAAACTCAACAACATATGTGTTTGCTGCCATCATCAGCTGTCAAGCCAGTAGTATGTTTAGCCACTAAGCTTCTCTAACTTCATGTAACCCTGGCATCTCCTCTCTCCTCGTCCCTCCCCTACCCTAGTCGTCATACTAGTTTCACTGTCATCCTATTGAGTTTCACTGTCTGCATAACTGGTTGTTACCTACCTCACAGCCAACAATGGACCAATGTGGGCTCCACCTTTCTTTAATCATTGTTGCTTTTCACATATTTTTCATTCATTTGTTCTATTTACCATCTATATATCTTGTTTCCCTTTCCCCTAACTCTCGGTCTGAAGAAGGGTCTTGACCCGAAATGTCACATATTCCTTTTCTCCAGAGATGCTGCCTGACCCACTGTTACTCCAGCTTTTTGTGTCAATCCTCGGCATAGTTGTTCCCTAATTTCCAGCCGCAAGCACTTACAGCAAAGCTCGGAAGGGTCCTGAAGCACAATTGATTTAGGATCTATCTCTGGTCACTGCAGAAGCAGTTACTCTTGCCGTATGAAAAATATTTAAAAACGGAGCACATAGTCAGGCTAGGAGTCTTAAACGTTTCAGATGAATGGGCATTAGAGGGCACATCTTTCCCGATGTGCAAATTTTACCCTGCTACTTTTGCCGTTCTAAGTTAATTTTCATCTATTTTCATTCCCTAGTCCCAGAGGAAGTAACAAAGTAATAATTTCCCAACATTGGTTCTCCCCTTGTCTCCTGGACAAAGTCACAACTAAAGAGAAAATTATCCCAATGTATTCCCTGCTGTCAAGCGCCATACCATTTGCATAATAATTTAATCTGTGAAAATTGAATAGTTAATTAATATTACAGCTAATGTGTCTCGATGCCAGAGGTGCAAAATTAATGCCCTGCTTCTTGAGCAATCTACAGCATTTTAATGAAGATGGAAGAAAGGCAAACGCAGGCCACCTACATAGTCGATCCTCTCTTGCAATTTGGAGTAGTTTAATTTGAATCGTCCATTAATTCAATTCATTGCTTCTTCCACTATTGTAGTTAGTGCACTAAATGGTCACTGCTGTGCCAAAGAATTCCTATGTTAAGTACAACAGTTCTGCTTCAGTCAGAACAATGTTAATGTGCGATGTGTGATATACAACATTTCTGATCGAAAATCTTTGCTAAGTGTACAGTCCCCCGTATTAACCATGGCGTGAAAATGCTGATTCGCGTATTGGATTTCCCCGCTGACTGACGGGCAAGGCTAACTGTTACTCACATCAATGAGAGCATTCAGTTCATTACTGTGAACTCCCATTATGTGGCAGTCTAATGTGGAGGAGCATTGAGCTTATTTTTAAATTAGTTTCAGTGGATGAAGTTCAAGGAGTTGTGAAAGTGAAGCTGTCGATTATGTTGTAATCCAACTTCCCCCAACCTTGGCTGGTGTATAAGTAAAAGCCGTATGTGTCGACAGATGACAAACTCCCTCTGTGACATTTATGGTTTCATTGTTATCGCTCCCAACTGAGTAGGGTTGGAAAGGTCATAATCTTTTGGGAAATAAGAGGGGTCATTAGGTTGCATTGGGCAGCAGTGGTTGGGGTCCAAAGGAAGATCCAGGTTCATAAGTTATAGGAGCAGAATTAGCCCATTCGGCCCAATCAAGTCAATTCAATCATGGCTGATCTATCTTTCCCTCTCAATCCCATTATCCTGTTATCTCCCCATACCCCCTGACACCCGTACTAATCAAGAACCTGTCACTCCACCTTAGAACTACTAATTTACGACCTCGACAGCCTTCTGTGGCAACAAATTCCACAGATTTTCCACCCTCCGACTAAATAAATTCCTTCTCATTTCCTTTCTAAAGGTATGTCTTTCTAAAGATACTTAGAGTAAGAGGCTAAGGCCACTGGGCATCGACTCTCCCACTAGTGGAAATATCCTCTCCACATCCACTATATCCAGGCCTAGTCAATGAGGTTCCACCCTCATCCTCCTAAACTCCAGCGAGTACAGGCCTGGTGCTGTAAAACACTCATCATATGTTAACTCTATCATTCCTGGGATCATTCTTGTAAACCTCCTCTAGACCCTGTCCAACACCAGAGTATCCTTCCTCAGATCTGACCAGTACCTTATAAAGCCTCAGCATTATTCTGGTTCCCTCCCATTTACCCTCCTTACTACTGAGACTACCTGCAAATTAACATTTTAGTATCCTGTACTAGCACAAGTCCCTTTGCACCTCCGATTTCTGAATTCTCTCCCCATTTAGAAAATAATCCACGCCTTTATTCCTACTACCAAAATCTATGACTCCACACTTTGCTACACTATATTCCACCTGCCTCTTCTTTGCCCAAACTACCACCCTGTCCAAGTCGTTCTGCAGAGTCCCTGCTTTCTATACCATACAATGGATCCTACCATTGCTATCGGCTCACCAAGCTCTGGGGGCCTCCTCAGAGGTCCTGTTTAATACACACTAAAGCAGGTGTCACAGGCACTTTAAGAACCACCTTCTAACTGGGGTGGGGGGGGTCACAGAGAGTGCAATCTACATGGGTGCATTTGAAAATCCCAGAAGTGCTCTTTTTGTTTTAGTTTTTTCGTTTTAGAGATACAGTACAGTGCGGAAATAGACCAGCGATCACCCCACACACTAAAACCATTCTGCACACATCTCTGAAGAACACGGATAGGTGATGTTTCGGGTCGGTACCCAAAACATGCAATCTAAAGAAGAGTCAGGACCCAAATTGTCAGCAGTCTGAAGAAGGGTCACAACCAGAAACCAGGTTCTCCAGAGATGCTACCTGACCTGTTGAGTTACACCAGCACTGTGTGTCTTTTATACACCAGTATCAGCAGTTCCTTGTTTCTACATGTGGTCTGGCAGTCCAATTTCTAGAGACTTATTCACAGATTTGCTGTAAATATCTATTATTTCAAAAGACTGGCATTGAGATTGTTAAAGGTTGCAAGATAATGCAGAGACATGCTTTCTGAAGTGAATAACTGAATGTGTCTTTTGTTCAACGCTCTTTAGCAACGTGTGCATTGATCTCTGCACCTGAAAATCAGTTCCATTGACCTTGTTGGAGCTGAATTTCAAAAGCAGAGTGTGACGTGCATACATTACTGTGCAGCACACAAAGCAGAGGACTAATTTCTGCTCCCAGGAAACCAGCTAATGATGGACAAACAGAATCGATTGGAACCCGCAAACAGAAAGCCGATTTGAAAAACTGTCTGGTTAGCAGTAATTGAGGAGAAATCTTTCCTCTGGAGGCTGATTGTTCCTGACTCAAGCAGAACATAACACCTATCTTGCACTGCATGGTTTCTGAGCATTGGAAAAGTCACACATACGTCACAGCAAGCATTGTGCTGCACATGAGTTTTTCTCTCCTTTGCAACTGGCACTGCAGGTATTGCAGCTGTTTCACAACTCCTGCGACCTGGGTTTGATTCTGACCTCGGGTGTTGTCTATTGAGGAGTTTGCACATTCTCTCTGTTTCTGTGTAGTTTCTTCAGTTTTCTTCCACATCCCGAAAACATGTTGATTGTAGGTTAATTGACTGCTGTAATTAATTCCCACTGCTATCACCAGCCTGAAGTTGCGCACCACCAAGTTCAGGAACAGCTACTTTCCTACAACTATCAGGTTCTTGAACTGACCCACACAACCCTAATCTTAGACACAAAGTGCTGGAGTAACTCAGCAGCTCAGATAGCATCTCTGGAGAAGGAAAACATCCTACTTTGTGAACAGAATACTGTTAATACCTCTTGCACGACTGTGGACTTTTTTTTACTAATTGTGTTCTGCATGAATTTCTTGTTGTTTTGCGAGATTTTTTTATTTTTTTCTCTTGACTGTCGATGCATTTTATGTGTAATTTATACATAGTTTTTATTTAATTTGTTTTTGTGCATTTGTCTGAGTCTACCTGCTGTAAGCAAAACTTTCACTGTACCTTAACCACACTGTACGGATGACAATAACTCGAGTTGACTTGACGTGAAAGGCCAGAACACTGGTCACCTTTTCTCTGCAACCCAATCCCATTTCATTCAGAGCAATCTCATTAAGTGGATTCATCACTGCAGTGCTCTCTTCGTTGCTTCACATAGTCCAATCCTCAGGGCTGAATCTTTTGCTTGCAAGTCTGTCATGTTGCTCCCGTGCCAAATGAATGCCCTGCTGAGCCATTTCAGGGGGCAATTAAACCATAACCTCAAGGGGTGGCTCTGGAGTCACATACAAGCCAGACCAGGGCAAGATGGTAGACATGTCCAAAGGAATTGCAGATGCTGGTTTATACCAAAGATAGACACAACTCAGCTGGTCAGACAGCATCTCTCCTCCTAAGGACAGTTATGAACCAGAGAGGATGTTACAACATTCAGATGGTTTCATGGTCACACAGACCAATACTGGGTTAATATTCTACACTCATTTTTAATTCTTCATCTGCTCTGGCAGTTTTGATCTTTTGGATCTGGATCTTAAATGTTGGCCCGTGCAGCACATCTAATAGCCCCTGGGGACCACACTTTCTTCAGGCCACCACCACTGATGGGACACGATCTGTCACTATGGGGCTCCCTCCACCTCTCACCAGCTTCCCCTTCTTCCTGTTTGCTCTCTACTCCACCACAGCTGCCTTCTTCTCCCATTGCTCTGTCCACCCGACCTCTTTTTCCTCTCCAACGTCACCTCTTCCTCATCCCTTGTAGTCTCCAACATCTTCCAAGGTGGAGTATGTCAGTGACTCCTGTCTGTTTATAAAGAGGGATAGACTACACTGTACATGACCATCAAGGGCAGCACAGTAGCACAGCGGTAGAGTTGACAGCACCAGAGACCCGGGTTCGATCGTGACTATGGGTGTTTGTCTATACGGAGTTTGTACGTTCTCCCCGTACTGCGTGGTTTTTCTCCGAGATCCTTGGTTTCCCCCCACACTCCAAAGACTACGGGCGTGTATGTTAATTGGCTTGGTATAAATGTAAACTGTCCCTAGTGCATGTAGGACTAGTGTTAATATACGGGGATTGCTGGTCAGTGCTGATAGGCCAAAGGGTCTGTTTCTGCACTGTATCTCTAAACAAAACTATTTACTAGACTGGTAAATAACCACAATGATATAATAATGCTCTTGGCTGAAATTAATTCAAGGGAGATGCGTAGAACAGGATAGCGCAGAAATTTGGACATTTCCTGCTTTGAACTATCACTGCCAAGAATGGTCCTTATTTAACTGGATGCTGCTTAGCAATCATGTACATTTTGTGTAAATGTTTGTACATTTTTTTTAGATTTTAGAGATTTTAGGTACAGCGTGGAAACGGGCCCTTCAGCCCACCAAGTCCGTGCCAACCAGTGATGCCCATACACTAGCATTATCCTACACACTAGAGACAATTTATAATCTTTACCGAAGCCAATTAACCTTCAAACTTGCACGTCATTGGAGTGTGGGAGGAAACCCGACGAAAATCCATGTGGTCAAGGGGAGAATGTCCAAACTCCATGCAGACAGCACTCATAGTCAGTATTGGACACAGGTCTCTAGCGCTGTCAGGAAGCAACTCTACCACTGCACCACATCTGCTGACTATACCCACTGAGAAGTAAACTTCTCATGTAATCACAATGTCCTCCATAATGTTTGGGACAAAGATCCATCATTTATTTATTTGATGTCATGTAAATGAAAGTAGTCATGTTTAGTATTTTGTTGCATACCTTTTTCATGCAATGACTGCTTGAAGTCTGCGATTCATGGACATCACCAGTTGCTGGGTGTCTTCTCTGGTGATGCTCTGCCAGGCCTGTATTGCCGCCATCTTTAGCTTATGCTTGTTTTGGGGGCTAGTCCTCTTCAGTTTTCTCTTCAGCATAGAAAAGGCTTTGGGTTCAGATCGGGTAATTGACCGCCACTCAAGAATTTATAATTTTTTAGCTTTGAAAAACTCCTTTGTTGCTTGAGCAGTATGTTTGGGATCATTGTCTTGCTGTAGAATGAACCACCGGCCAATGAGTTTTGTGGCATTTGTTTGCACTTGAGCAGATAGGATATGTTGTGAGCCAGTACCCTCAGCAGCCATACATGCCCAGGCCATAACACCCCCACCACCATGTTTCACAGATGAGGTGGTCTGCTTTGGATCTTGGGCAGTTCCTTCTCTCCTCCATACTTTGCTCTTGCCATCACTCTGATATGTTAATCTTCGTCTCACCTGTCCACAAGACCTTTTTCCAGAACTGTGGTTGCTCTTTTAAGAACCAGTCCTACACCGGGTGTTGATGCTTATATGTGTGTGTGCTTAGTAGGCTATCTGGTTTTTGGTTATACCCAATCAAAGCAATTTTGATGCTAGTAAGTACCAGCAATGTCAGGAAAAAATAAACTGCTGGAGGAACTCAGCGGGTCAGGCAGCATCTGGGTGGCACAATGATGCAACTGGTAGTGCTGCTGCCTCACAACGCCGGAGACCTGCAGCATTTGATCCTAACCTTAGGTGCTATCTGTGTGGAATTTGCACGTTTCCTCCGGGTGCTCCAGTTTCCTCCCACACCCCAAAGACGCACAGGTCTGTAGGTTAATTGGCCTCTGAAAAATTCCCCTAATGTGTAGGAAGTGGATGAGAAAGTGGTACAACATAGAACTAGCGTGAACAGGTGATCCATGGACCACGTTGAACAAACAGCTGTTAATAACACTGCTTTCTAGGCAGCAGTGTGATTTTTATTTTTAAAAGTAGCCTCCCAGTGCATGTTACGGAAGGGAAATGGGAATGGGACCAGGCTAGGTTCTCTTTAATTGAATTGCCGTTTGTGCACTTGTGCCAGCATGGACTCGGCGGGCTGAAGGGCCTGTTTTCATGCTGTATCTTTAATCCAAATCTGTGGAGGAAAATAGAAATTACCCCCCACAGATGCTGCCTGACCCACTGAGTTTCTCCAGTGGTTTGTAATGTTTTTTCCTCAAGACACCAGCATCTGTAGTCTCTTGTGTCTCCAGCAGTATCAGTGATATGGACCTCCTAACAGCTGGTCCAGAGAAATGGAATAACGAGATGAGATAAGATGAAATAACGTGACTTTGCCAACCCCGCAGAGAAGAGAAAATAACAGTTGGCCATGTCCCAAATTTGTTGACAAAGCTGTAGGTTTGGTCTCCATTCCCTCCTTGACCACGGCGTTATTGGGGTTTTAATTAGACGTGGGCATTGTTCCTTGGCAACTTTTTTTCCCTCATCCCTAGTTACTTTTGTGGTGCTGCTACCCTGATTTGCTGCTACCCTAGTAGTGAAGGTGCAGTCAATGGTGCTGTTGGATGTACAGCTCCAGGATTTCAGTGCAACCTCGCTGAAGGATTTGGCTGTTGCTGTTCTTGACCTTCAGGTGATAGGGCTCGGTGGTCTGGGAGGATGCCTTGCTAGTTTCCTTTGGTGTGTTTTGTTGCTTATGCATGCAGCAATAGCAATAGCAAAGCAAGCAAGAAATGGTTAAGATACTGGATATGATGCCAATCTAGTATCTTAACCTTAGATACATAGTGTCTTAATCATAGTTACAGACACAGTGGTCAGCACAGTCGTGTCAAGGATGGCACAAGTGGCTCAGCGGTAGAGTTGCTGCCTTACAGCGCTAGAGACCCGGTTTGATCCTGATAAGGGTGCTGCTGTATGTTCTCCCTGTAACCATGTGGGGTTTCTCTTGGTGCTCTGGTTACCTCCCACATTCCAAAGACAAACAAGTTTATAGGTTAATTACCTTCTGTAAATTGTAAAGTGTCCCTCGTGTGTAGGAAAGTTCTAGCATAGAAACATAGAAATTAGGTGCAGGAGTAGGACATTCGGCCCTTCGAGCCTGCACCGCCATTCGATATGATCATGGCTGATCATCCAACTCAGTATCCCGTACCTGCCTTCTCTCCATACCCCCTGATCCCTTTAGCCGCAAGGGCCACATCTAACTCCCTCTTAAATATAGCCAATGAACTGGCCTCAACTACCCTCTGTGGCAGAGAGTTCCAGAGATTCACCACTCTCTGTGTGAAAAAAGTTCTTCTCATCTCGGTTTTAAAGGATTTCCCCCTTATCCTTAAGCTGTGACCCCTTGTCCTGGACTTCCCTAACATCGGGAACAATCTTCCTGCATCTAGCCTGTCCAACCCCTTAAGAATTTTGTAAGTTTCTATAAGATCCCCTCTCAATCTCCTAAATTCTAGAGAGTATAAACCAAGTCTATCCAGTCTTTCTTCATAAGACAGTCCTGACATCCCAGGAATCAGTCTGGTGAACCTTCTCTGCACTCCCTCTATGGCAATAATGTCCTTCCGCGTAAGGGGTGACCAGACTTGGAGGGCCGAGGGGCCTGTTTCCTCACTGTATCTTTAAAGTCTGGTCTAAAAATTGATGTGAAGCCTCTTGAGCGATGTTGGACATGTACTCATGCAGAGAAGTGGACGGCATTTAATTACATCTCTAACGTGACCTGTAGTCAGTAGAACAGCTTTAACAATTTGAATGAGTCGGTTTTTTTTGCAGGGGACTTAGCCTCTGCCTTGCGCTGGCAACCACAACATTTGTGAAATTATTGCAGGTCATTCAGTGAAGACACTCAAGACAATGATGTTACCATTTAATATCAAAAAGAAGCAGTTTAGAAATTGAGATGGTCATTACCTGGCACTTGAGTAGTGCAAATGTTATTTACATTTGCCAGCTCACCCTGATTGTATTATATGCTGGGTGCATACAATGCAGAGAATGGCCCCAAGTTTCCTCAAGTGGGAGATGGGGCACTCCCAGTGGCGACTATACATTGTATAGCAAGTCAGCCAAGCTTTTGACAGATGTGTGGTTCATTCGCAGGCTGCAGACACAAGCTCTCCAGAAGCATGTGGTAAAACCATTCAGTTTAACTTAAGTGGAAACAGAGGCCATGAAAATGATTTCACGCTAGGAAATGCACATCAATATGGCTATGTGTGGGGTGGGAGAATTGCATGTTTTGTTCATTGATCCTATCCCCATTGTGTTATTGACATTTGTTACTGTAAAGTGCACCGACATACTGTGAACAATTGTGTTTTGCATTGTATCCAGACTAATCATACATGCATGAGTACGATCAACCCATGCAAGAGTGCGAAAGGTAGAACGAAAGGTAGAGAGACTCTCTTCCTTGGAGTGCAGGAGGATGAGCACACGAGAGAAATTTTATTTGATAGACTGAGCTGCATCTGCAACTCCCTGCAGTTTTTTGAGTCGTGCTGAATTTCCTTCGTCTTTGGATGAAATCGAAGCATTGGTGTGTTTTTCTTGGTCGGAGTATTAATGTAGGATGCTTTTTTGCATTAGGTTCAAGGCATTGTGCACAACACAATTGGCCATGCAGAATTTATGCAAGCTCAAATCTTTCCCCCAAGCACTTAGTCCCTTTCCTGGAAATTTGCAGAGGCTTGAGGACATTAATTATATTCAAGGCTGCAATAGATATTTGGATGAAGGTGAATAGAGGGCTATGTGGATCATGCAAGAAACTGGACATGAGCTGCATGGGAGATTTGCAAGGATGTTCCTTGGGATGGAGTGTTTCAGTTGAGGACAGATTGGCGTCTAGGAAGGAACTGCAGATGCTGGTTTAAACTGAAGATAGACCCGAGACGTCACCTATTCCTTTTCTTCGGAGATGCTGCCTGACCCATTCAGTTACTCCAGCTTTTTGTGTCGATGAGGAATGACTGGGTCTGTTTTCCCTGGAGGCTAAGAAGGGATATGATTGAGATATATAAAATTGTGAGAGGCATAGACTGCAGGGACCTTTTCCATGTATAAGAGGGAAACAAAACAAGATATGTGGGGAAAAATTCAGAGAGGATATGAGGGGAATCTTCTTCACCCAGAGAGAGGTGTGTACCTAGAACACATTGCCCGAGACAGTGGTTGAATCGTAGTTTTTGACAGCATTTAAGATATCTGTAGGTGAGCACTTGAATTTCATCAGTATTGAAGGATGTGGGCAAAGTGCTGGGAGACGGGATTAGTGCAGATGGTTGGCCCCCATCCGATCTGATGGGGGGGGTCTGATCAACTGTGATCTTATTGAATGGCCTTGCAGGTTTGATGAGCCTCATGGTGCCTTGTTGCTCAGATTATATCTCTTCCAACAGTGCAGAACTGGTGGAGGAACTTGAATAGGATTTGTATCCTGAGCCATGCCAGATAGATCAGGGGTGGAAGGGTGAGGAGGAAAGAGGCAGAGCTACAGATGGCTGGATGGACTTTGTTTGTTGGTTTGGTGTATCATCTTGGGATGCCACTATTGACTTGAATGGGATGGCGATGGGTGGGCTAACTGAGCATGGGAAGGCCTAAAGCAGTCTGAGTTTAGGCATTGGCAAAAATGAAGGGAAAATAGATGCAATTGACCCATCTCTGGTTGGATCAAAGTGTCTGACTCCGGAAATTAATTTGGTTATAACGGCAGAAGAATTGAGTATGGAGAAAATGATTAGTTCTTATCAGGATGCAACACATTATTGTGGTTGAAGGAGAGTCAGAAGAAGTAGTATATTTTGATTTTGAGGGAATGGGAAGTGGAGTTGAGGCCAAGATCAGATCAGATCAGCTGCGGTTTAATTAAATTCTGAATAGAATAGCTCTGGAAGCATTTATCATTGTCCAGGTATTACTCAGGCAATGAGCCATGCAGAGCAGCAAATATCCAGAGATTACTCATGCAATGAATCATGCAGCACATCATACATCCAGGGTTGACACAAAGATCTGGAGTAACTCAGCGGTACAGGCAGCATCTCTGGAGAGAAGGAATGAGGAAGGGCCTCGACCCAAAACGTCACCCATTCCTTCTCTCCAGAGATGCTGCCTGTCACACTGACTTACCCCAGCTTTATGTGTCTATCTTCGGTTGAATCATTGAACCACACAGAGGAAAAAGATTCCGACCCAAGACATCACCTATTGAGTCTGAAGAAGGGTTCCTAACCAAAACGTCACCTATTCTCCAGAGATGCTGCTGACCCGCTGAGTTACTCCAGCATTTTGTGTCTTTCCTACAACAAACATCCAAAGATTGCTTCGAAGATCGACACAGAATGCTGAAGTAACTCATTGGGTCAGGCAGCATTTCTGCAGAAAATGAATAGGTTGCTTGCCCATTTAGCCAGGTTGCCCCTCAGTTCCAAGACTTGCAGAGCTGCAGAACCCTATGGAATGAGGGGGGAATAAAAAGAACAAGAGGGGAGAGGGCAGAAAGGAGAGAGAAAGACAGGTAGTGATTGGTACAAGCAAAAAAACACCAGAATCGGGGAGAGAGACAGAGACAGAGACAGAGAGAGAGGGAGAGGGAGAGAGAGAGAGAGAGAGAGAGAGAGAGAGAGAGAGAGAGAGAGAGAGAGGGAGAGAGAGAGAGAGAGAGAGAGAATGAGAGTGGAGAGAGAGAGAGAGAGAGAGAGAGAGAGAGAGAGAGAGAGAAATTGACACGGGCAAACAAGAGAGAGAATGATGATGAAAGGAAGAGAGAGAATGAGAGGTGACTGAGTGGAAGAGGCATAGGTTGGGGGGAGAGAATAGGAGAGAGAGGAAGACATCCAGGGAAGGATTTGCCTTTCCAGCACTGAGTCTGACAGGCAGACTCTTATGGGCCTGTTCCACTTGGGCGATTTTTCAGAGACTGTCGGCGATTGTCAAGTTGCCGGCAGTCGCCTGAAAAACCGACAACTGCAACGGCGAATGTCAGAGTGGAACACATACACGTACACACACATGGCTTCCTTCACCAGCCTGTTATGCAGGCGGGGTACAGGGCAAGCGGGGCGAGCACTGTCTGAGTGAAATTCACACGGTGCAAAGCCAAGGTGATAGAGACACACACGGCGATGAACAGGAAGTTTGGTGCTGTCATTAAGATGGCTAGGCACAGTGTACGATAAGTCCTTTAAAAGAGGGGCGTGGGGGGGGAGAAGGAGGGAGAAGGAGTGGAGACAACCTTTAAGAAGCCAGAGATACACGGCTGTGAAGCTCGGCGGACATTTAACATTACCGGGTTAACCTTGGTTCTGAAAACTACTGCTTACGTTTTTTTTTCCCCAAAGAGCCAATGAAATTCACCAGTCAGCACTGGCTACGATAACCTATGAGAACCTTTGACCTCCTGGCAACCCACTAGGACCTCCTGGTGACCCACCTACGGCACGAGAATTCTCGCTACTCTCCATGGCGGCTTCATTCTGGTCGCTGCTAATTTTTCAACATGTTGAAAAATTTGCAGCAACCATAATAAGGCCGCGACTAGTTCCCAGAATTCCTCACGACCTCGCGGGAATTCCTCACGACCATGAAGGCGACTCCCCGGCAACCACCCGCGAACATGTGGCAACCATGTGGCGACTGCATAGTCTCCTGCAGTCATCTTAAAAAGTCGCCTAAGTGTGACAGGCCCATTAGATTGAAATCTAGGGCTTAGATTGATTCTAGTAAGTAGGGACAAGCACACAACCAGATGCCCACACACACAGACACACACACACAGACACACAGGGGTGAAGCACTGGCACACACAGTAACTGTCCACACACACACACACACACACACAGTATGGGGGAAAGACACACACACACACAGATTGGAGACACACACACACACACTATCACACACACACTCCACACACACACACACACACACACACAGGCACACTACACACACACACACACACACACACACACACACACACACACACACAGACACACACACACACACAGGGTTAACAGAAAAGGATGGAGAGCTGGTCAGGGAGAGAAACATTGAAACAAAGCAGAGATCATGTAGAAACTGAGGGGAATTGAAACAATGAGGGAAGGTCATACTTAAAACTGGCACAAAGATGATCAAAATCACAACATGGATCTCTTTAAAAAAAACAGTGGAATTGGAGATGGGGGATGGGTGGGGGAGTCATCAAAAGACCTCGTTGACTTTGACAATGTAATCCCTTAAATCGTTTATCTCAATCGATAAACAAACACTAGCTCCACAAATCGTTGGCTGATTTTTCCAGGGACAGTTTTAATACTAAATTTAGTGAGTGTTGTTGGTTGTGAAATGTTGTGAAATCAATTGCAGTTGGATGGTGAGAAAAGAAGTCACCACAGGAATATAGTGTGGTTTTTTTTGTGCGCAGTTCATTAATCATACATTTCTCAAATCTCTTGCTGATTCTTTGCTGTTCCAATTCTGCGTGACATGGCCATTTTTATGTGAGGCAGCTGCTTTCCCCTGGAGCAGTGCTTCCTAAGGGGGATCAGTTCCATCGTTTAATGTCTGTCTGTAACATAGCCCGAGGTACTAACGCGTTTCCCTGGCTGAATTCCGAAAGGGTGTTTGTTTTCAAACAAAACGAGAGCAGAGCCAGTCCCCCTTGGGTCTTCTAGTGAGGGTTCAGACTCAGTCATCGCCCCAAGTTAAATACCAGAGAAACGGCTAATCAAGAAGGGCAAAAACTGCAGATGCTGGATGTCTGAAATAAAAATAGGAAATGTCGAGGCATTCGGCAGGTTGGGTAACATCTGTCTGAATGGCTGAATCTTTGTTACACCGTGAACAGTTCTGGCCAGGAATGCAATCCACAGATGAGTAAAATGGAGGGACAAGGAAGTGCAGATGCTGGAAGCTTGAGCAAACCACAAAGTGCTGGAGTAGCTCAGCGGGTCAAGAGTCCAGAGTGTTTTATTGTCATATGTCCCAGATAGAACAATGACATTCTTACCTGCAGCAGCACAGCAGAATATGGGTCAGGCAACATCTGTGGAGGAAATGGATAGGTGATCCGTTGGACAGGTCGAGACCATTCTTCAGATTGATTGTAGTAGGGGCGAGAACGCTTTAAAGGAGAGGTGTGAAGCAATGCCTGGCAAGTGAGAGGTGGAGCAGTAACTGTCCTTGCCTCATCTTTGGGGGGGACTGGAAAAAAAGCAGAGGGTATTTTTCAGCATGTTGAAAAAAAATGCCGCAACCTAGCTGAGGCCTCGAGTACACAGGGCCTACTCTCTAACATGAAGGAGAGTTACAAAGACTTCCTACGACCTCGTGTCGACCATGCTGCGAGTACGAGTCAATGGCAAACTCTTCTAAACTCGCAAATTAGGTCGCTGCAGTGGGACAGGCCCTCTACCGTACTCACCAGTGTCCATCGATCATTTGCCAGGCTTTGTCCCGGCCCCCACCTCTTTAACGGCTTTCTCCCCTGCCCCCTGCTGCAATCAATGTGAAAAGGGGTCCTGACCAGAAATGTCACCCATCCACCCCCTCCACAGATGCTACCTGACCATCTGAGTTACTCCAGCACTTTGTCTTTTACCCGAGAGGAATGGCTAAGCGGATCCAACTGTGATATTCAAAAAAGGAACTGCTTAAGGATATAATTTTTTTTTTTAAATACCGGGAACCCGGAAAAAGCACAAAGAGGCGGGGCCAGCTCAATCTCTTGATTAAGGCTGGCATGCTTGAAGGGCCGAATGGCCTTTTTCCAGGTTCCAAGCATTGTGTGATCCAACCATGGACAAGTGCCTGTACTGTGCAAGTTGCATGACTGCAGGAAAGGAATTCAGCATGTCTCCAGTGTCTCAGGATTCGACAGATGTACTATAGAAAACATACTGTCTGGTTGCATCACAGCTTGGGTGGGAACAGCTCTGCCCAAGACAGCAATAAATTGCAGAGATTTGTGGATGTGGTCCAGTCCTTCACACATTATGTGGGCTATGTTTCTGCAGCAACGTGAAGTGTAAACGGAGACAATGGTGGGGAGTCTCCGTTATCTCAGTTTACACTTCATGTTGCTTTAGAAAAACAGCCAACATAATCAAATAACTTGTCCCGCCCCAGTCATTCCTTTTTCTCTCCACTCCCATCAGGCAGAATATACAGAAGCTTGAAAGCGCGCACCAGCAGACTCGGGAACAGCCTCCACCCTGCTGATAACAGGCTTCTGCATGGCCCTTCCATAAGCAAGTGTACTGCCCGATTTGTCTCTGCCTCATTGGGGACATTCAATTTTGTCTCTAGAACTGGTGCGCCACAATGCTGCCCTCTGGTATTTATTGCTTCACTCTACCTATTGTACTAGAGTTGGGCTTGATTATATTTATGAAGATTATTATCTCAATGGGGTTAGGTTAGGTAAGGGGGAGGTGCAGCAGGAGACCTGGGTGTCCTTGTACACCCAGTCACTGAAAGTTTGCGTGCAGGCACAGCAGGCAGTGAAGAAAGCTAATGGAATGTTGGCCTTCATAACTAGAGGATTTTCAGTATAGGAGTAAAGAGGTTCTTCTGCAGTTCTATAGGACTCTGGTAATACCACATCTGGAGTATTCTGTACAGTTTTGGTCTCCTAAAAGGACATCCTTGTGATTGAGGCAGCGCAGCGTATGTTCATGAGATTGATCCCTGGGATGGCGGAAGTCATATGAGGAAAGATTGAAAAGACTAGGCTTGTATTCACTGAAGTTTAGAAGGATGAGGGGGATCTTATAGCAATATATAAATTATAAAAGGACTGGACAAGCTAGATGCAGGAAAAATGTTCCCAATGTTGGATGAGTCCAGAACCAGGGGCCACAGCCTTAGAATAAAGGGGAGACCATTTAAGTCCGAGGTGAGAAAAAACATTTTCACCCAGAGAGTTGTGAATTTGTGGAATTCCCTGCTACAGAGGGCAGTGGAGGCCAGATCACTGGATGGATTTAAGAGAGAGGGAGATAGAGCTCTAGGGGCTAGTGGAGTCAAAGGATATGGGGAGAAGGCAGGCACGGGTTATTGATTGGGGATGATCAGCCATGATCACAATGAATGGCGGTGCTGGCTCGAAGGGTCAAATGGCCTCCTCCTGCACCTATTTTCTATGTTTCTATGTTTCTAATAGCCTGATTTGATTGGATAGCATGCAAAACCAAGCTTTTCACTGTACCTCGGGACACATGACAATCATAAACCGAAACCTTTTGACTTTTCTGCTGGGAATGATGGGGGGAACACAAAATGCCAAATGTTCCTCTGCCTCACGACTGTTTCTACTTCTTCTGCAGTGGTCGGACGCCTTTGAAAACATAATGTTAATGCTCGACGGGATGCCGGCAGGAAGAGTCAAGCCTGAGATCCTAGACTCCAAGAGGGGGGTAAGCTGAGGCTTCCAGATAATTCCCTTTCCTCCCAGTAGCAGTAATTATTTCCAGACTGCTCTGTCTCCTCGCAGCCGAAACCACAAAATGTGCTCATCCATCTCCAGCCCTTCGCTGCTTCTGCTGATATGTAGTCTGACACCTAGGAGACCCACTGAAGCCGACATGATATCACCACGCTCGAAAGCTAAGACAAAATTCTTAGTGAAGGACAGTTCAAATTATCTTTACAGTGGGTTGAGGTTTCTGTAGGTTTATATTCTGTGCGTCTGCATCTGTGCTTTACAGGATATCTTGTACACAATACCTTTGCTTCTAGCTCAGTTAAAGTGTTACACTTGCAAACACTTATACCCACAAGCATTTGATTTATAATGATTGTATTGGTGTTTGTAAAAACAAAGAAAAGTAAAAGAGGAAGAAACCTACAGTAAAGATTTTTTTTTAATTATAAAAAAGGGAATGCAAATTTGAGTGTGAGCTGACAATTTATAAACAGTAGCCAATCTTTGAATTTCCTTTAACTGCAATAGTTGTAATAGTTCATGTCTTAGCAGACATGTCTTCACTACCAAGGGACTCTTGTTCAATTTCATTCTTACTCTACAATGCAGCTCCAAGACGATCATAAAGGAATAGAGAGGGATTTAGGGGGAAAATTCCTTGGCTTAGGCAAATAAAGGCCAGTGTTGGTGTAATAATCATGAATGCAAGGATTGTGGTGGTGTTTGACTGGAGATCTGAGGCAGAGGGGAGGGGGGAGGGTGGTTCTAGTGGGTAGGGTAAGGAGGGGTGGAGCGATATGGCAGGGGAGGAAAAGACAATGTTTTATTGTTGCTAAAATCCCTGATATCAATTGAACCAGCTCGAATGATTAGGAATAGACAATAAACGCTGCTTCCATCCAATGATTCAGTGATACTTCATTGTCACGTACTTAGGTAGAGTGAAATATTTTGCATACAAGACCCAATAGAATCATACAGCACCCCTTGACCTCACCTAGGCAGTGCACAAAGAGTCGCCACATTTCTGGTGCCAGCAAAGATACAAGAAGCTCAGAGAACAGTCTTATCTTCTGCTCACAGTGGTGAACAAGGCCTGGCGCCGCACGTGGCCACAGGCAGCTCCCCGCTGGTACTTGTAATTAAACGAAAACTCCAGAAAATCATATCATCTATCAATATTTTAAACTCGCCATGTTCCGTGATTTACTGTCATCTGGGGCGAACCATTCATCACAAATATTCCACAATACACACGGCCTGACATTTTTAAACTCATTGTAAGAAATTGCTGGAAATGGGCGAGTTAGGCAATTTATATGTTTTCAAGAGAGAGTTCGATTTAGCTCTTAGGCTGAAGGAATCAAGGGATATGGGGAGAAAGCAGGAACGGGGTACTGATTTTGGATGATCAGCCATGATCATATTGAATGGTGGTGCTGGCTCGAAGGGCCAAATGACCTCCTCTTGCACATATTTTCTATGTTTCTATAAAGACAGACCTAAACTGCACAGAGAGGAAATAAACATCAACACTGATGTGACATTAAAATGAAATGCCACTGCATGGAAACCATGAGCTATTTACTTCAAAGTCCTACATTCAAAATTGATTTTAGAGCAGATGATAACTCACATTTTATAACCACTAAATGGTTAATATAACCATTGACTTAAAAATAAATCTGAATAAACTGGTACCAATAATTAAATAAATATTGCATAGTAGGTCCAAACATTACAGCACAGAAACAGCCATCTGGCACAACAGATCTTTGCCTGTAGCTGTGGTCTATATAATCTTTCTGTCACATTAGTTCATCCAAACACATCCTCCTATGCTCCTTTCCCCTCATGTACTTACTGAGTTCCCTCTTAAGTTTGGCATTGCTAATTACAAGTTATGAGTTCCATATTTTCACCGCAAGAGTTTAGTTTAGTTTAGAGATACAGCACGGAAACAAGCTCTTTGGCCCACCGAGTCCGTGCCACCCAGCGATCCCCGCACACTATCACTATCATACACACACCAGGGACAATTATATAATTATACTAAGCAAATTAGCCTACAAATCTGTATGTCTGGCGTGCGGGAGGAAACTGGAGCTCCCAGGGAAAACAAATGCAGATCAAGGAGAGAACGTACAATCTGCACACCGATAAGCACCAGTAGTCAGGATCGAAATCTGGTCTCTGGCGTTGTAAGGCAGCAACTCTACCGCTGCGCCACCATGCCGCCTTCTGAATTTCTTTATAGGATTAATTGGTGATGATTACCTTTTGTCCCACCTTTTGTGTTCACTGTCAGCATCAGCAGTGAGATTGGACTCTGCAGAAACCATTTTGTTTTGGGCACCATGAAAGCTTTTGGAAGTCCAAAATGGAATTCACAGCACATGGATCACACAAGATGCCCTCTTTTAGGAGGCATTAGCACATGCATGTAGAATGCCTGCCAAAAGGATGCAAAGAGTCCAAATCGACTCATGAATTAGCATGAAATGCAGTGCAGATTTAACACCAGCTTGCCATTTTGGACCGTAACACTATATTAGCTGGTTTATTTCTTCTGGCTGTTTTTGCCTGTATAAAATGAACTGCAGAAGATGAGGGGGGGAGTGTGTCTGATGGTGAAGGATGTTTATTGGCCAGTGTTCTGTAGTTACATCCAGACCTTGTAGCTCAGTGGCGCAGTGGTAGAGTTGCTGAGTATGGGTGCAGTCTGTACAGAGTTTGTATGTTCTTCCTGTGACCTCATGGGATTTCTCCAGGTGCTCCGGTTTCCTCCCACATTTTGAAGACTTGCAGTGTAGGTTAATTGGCTTCTATAAATTGTTCCTAGTGTGTAGGATGCGAAGGTGAGATAACATAGAACTAGTGAACGGGTGATCGATGGTCGGCATGGACCCAGTGGGCCAAAGGGCCTGTTTCCACACTGTTTCTCCAAACTAAATTAAAGTATAAACGTTACTGGGAAAATAAGCAGAGACCATGTGGTACAAGAAAAGATGATGGGTGGGGGAAGAGAAAGGGGGTCAGCAATGGGTGGAGAAGGGGTCTCAGTTGAAGACTTTGCCTGCCTGGGATACTCGGCATGCAATTTTCTTGGTGAGAAACAAGCTGTGAGAGACTTATGCTTTTACAAGGAAAGATTTACTAAAATCAGCCACCTGCAGCAGGCTCAATGGCAAGCTCTGAGCAGGGCAAGGATTGGTTTGCTTGTGAATGTCAATGTGACTGTGTAATGGACTGTTAGTTTCCTGATTACTCCTATGCTAGAGTAAGTGCTACTTGCAATATCCTAGCTTTTTACCTACTGCTGCAACAGGAATGCACAATATTTTCTAAGTAGGTCTTTCAAAACCCTCCGTACTACGTCATTTAACCCAGTATGGACAAAGCTAGAAATCTGAGCCTTCCTTGGATTATTTTTAACTGTTCATGCCAGCCACTAGAAAAATCCTCCATGATAAAACTGCTGCAGCAATATTGTTGTGGCATAGTTTATGGATTGTCAATATTTAATTGTTATCAAAATTTCACATGGAAAAAAATAAATTTATGCCTGATACATTCTGGAACGGTATGATTACATTCTGCTTTACACATGAATATGGACTACTGGCTTCAAGGCATTTTGCTAAACTGTCAATAGTCTACTAAGGCCTAATTGTGCAGATAATCTACAGATAAAATGCAGGTTAAGAATAACAATAGTTACTTCCCAAAGCATAATGTCCAATGTTTTTAACAGTGAGGTGTTATAGAATTTCTTGGGTAAAGAAAGATCGTTTTTACAATCACTATATTACTAAAACTCTCATCTTGTTTGTTTGTCCGTTTGTTTGCCCGGTTTGTATTTGTGCAAAAACGGTACACGATAGTGCTACAATTTTTGGCCCACCTTACTCACCATTATCCTGTGATGTAAATTCAAGTTTCGTTCAGATTGATGGTATATTTTACAAGTTATTGACATTTGAAACTTAAATAAAATAAAACAGCGCCCCTTGTCCCGCCCCACTTGCCCCGCCCCCACTTTGCCCCCCCCCCCCCCAATTGCCATCTTTCCTTGACAGGCATCACAAAGGACATCCCACGGGCCCTCAGCATGGCCTTTGCACAATTCCAGACCGCAAGTTTTTTTTTCCCCGTCACTATGGTGACTCGACGGCTCCACGGGTAAGTCTTCTTCTATTTTAATTTCTGCCCCCAGGGCCCTGGGCTGGGGTTGGATCCAGTGCGGGAACCGGGGGCGGGGAGAGGCTGTGCAGGGTACCCTAGGTCCCTCCCACCCACTCCCCCGGCTCCAGGACGCCCTCGCCTCAAGCCTCCACCTCTGCAGGATGCTCATCCCCCCACGACAGCCCCCGCCTCAAGCCCTCTCCCTCCCTGGTTCCAGGATGCTCGCCCCCCCCTCCCCTGACAGCTCCCCCCCCCCCTTCCCCCCCCCCCCCCCCCCCCCCCCCCCCCCCCCCCGCAAGCCCTCCCCGGCTCCAGGACACTCACCACCCCAACTCTCCCCCAAAAGCCCCCCTCCTCAAGTACAACTTCATCGCCACCCTGCTGGAGAAAACGGGGCTAGTGGTGGTTCATCTCTATATTAATAAAACTCTCTTGTGTGTGAGTTTGCGTGTTTGTGAGTGTGCTTTTCATGACATTTTCATGATGTGCTTTTACGCCAAAATGGTACACGATAGCACTACAATTTTTGCACCACCTTACTTACCATTGTCCTGTGGTGTAGTGTATCAAGTTTTGTTAAGATTGATGTTACATTTTAAACATTATTCACATTTTTACATTTACAAAACCCCAATTTGGGAAAAATTTCTTCCCTCTGCATTGGCATTTACAGCTATGACATCACAATGGGATTGTAGCCCTGCTTGCTACAATGTTGTTATCCCAGGACACAGAGTCCTGTCAGCCCAAGCAAGTGCAATTGCATTTTTTTTTAAAGTTTAAATGGGTGAATAAGGAGAAATGAGCAGCTTGGGGGGGGGGGGGGGGGGGGGGGGGGGGGGGGTATATTCTTAGCAATTTCTGTCGGGGGGGGGGGGGGGGGCGGGGGGGGGGGGGGGGGATCGGCACTTTTAATTGCGTAAGAATTTTGCATCAGTGCAGAACAGTTGTGAGTGCAGAAGTGCTGATTTTAATTAGCATTTAATTACTGTGATTTACAAATTATAGTATTGGTCAGTAGAAGTATTGGTCAGTTTAAAATCCTCTGCCCAGGGGATAAGTCTGTGATTGTTCGTTTGTTCCGGTGCACACTGCAGCCAGTCGCTTGTCTTTTTCTTTTTGTTTTCACTTTTAATTTCAAGTTTTTTCGTGTACCTTGTTGTGGGTTGTGATTGTTGGCAGACCCATTTCCCTCCGGGGATGAATAAAGTTTTATTCATCCTATAAGAAAAGTGTTTTTTAAAAGCTGTTTGCATATGTAAAGGTTCAGTTATCCGAAGTTACCTACATTGTGGGGTACACACTGGTGGGGGGTGGGGGGGGGTGTGGTGGGGGGGCGGGTGCGTGGGGGAGGGGAGGGTGTGGGGGGGGGGGGGGATGTGGTGTGTGGGGAAGTAGATGTGTGGGGGAGGAGGGTGGTGTAGGGGGGGGGGAGGGGGGTAGGGGGAGAGTGTTGTGGGGGAGGGAGGGGGGTGTGGGAGGTGGGAGGGATGTGTGAGCTCACCAGTTCCCGCCCCGGCTCCGACCACACTCACCGGATCCCAGCTCCGGCTCCGACCGCACTCACCAGCTCCAGGACCTGGCTCCGGACTCACTCAGCGGCTTCCGTCCCCAGCGCCTGTCACGATCACAGACCCCGCCCGCGAACACAGCCAGCCCCCGCCCGCAAACACAGCCAGCCCTCACCCGCGAACACAGCGCTCCTTCAGCTTTATTCTAGGCGCCGTTGATTGACAGCAGTTGCCGGAAGGGGCGTCGCTGTCTCGGCGAATAACATACCAACTTTTGTAATATTTCACCGATCGGAACAAAACTTGGTACGCTCGGATCAGAGGAGAACGGTGATTAAGGTGGCGTAAATTTAAAAACAATGCAAACTGGAAGAGGGCAAGTTGAGAGTTTTAGTAACAGTATAAATATCTAAATAGATAATTTTCCTGGCAGTTTCCTTGGAGGTACGTTCTATGCAGGGAGACTGTATAAAAACTAATATCTGAAACTTTCCAACTGTGAAATGCTCGAGCTTAATGCTCCTGTAGTTGTTTCATTAAAAAAGGAAAACAAAAAAAAGTTATACAGCAATCAGCTAAAGTGATAAATCTCATTTTGTAGCAGTATCCAAAATTAAGTTCTGTTCTTGAGCCTCAATGTTGGCTATTTTGTTGATTGGCCTTATTTAACATAGCATTCGTTTTCTATATAAATGATTCCTTTTAGAAATCCTTTTCAGACAGGTTTGTATGTGTATGTTGCTGTTAGGCAACGTGATGGATAGGGTGGTTCATTTCTAAGCTCTTACTGAAGATTCTGGCTGAGTTTCAAAGCTAGTTGAAGAGAGTTGATGACCTAGACTGAGATCAGTGTCTGGCTCCAGTGCTGGGCGGCACTGTTATGTCTAAGAATGTAGAATGTAACTCAAACACATTTTCTTAAAACACGAAAAAAAACTTAACGGCTCAACCAAGCTGCTGGCAATATGAATTTATCCCCATTAAGAGGTGATGTCATCTGGTTCAAAATATGGAAAGATTTTCTGTCTGAGACAACTTAATGACAGATGGAAAGTAGTTGAGGTTTTATCTCTAATCAATTGTCATTAATTAGTTTTTGAGCATTAGACCATTAAAATCTGTTTCAAGACAAATCCTAGTTTATTAAAGCTGCACCTCCGGATAAGTCAAAACCTCAATCAGCAGTTTAATTATAGTAAATGGATTCTTTATAAAATCAGACATAAAATATTTCTGTTGTGTTACAAATATTTACAATGTGGCTAGTGTGTCCCCTGGAATTATATCATTCTGATCGGTGTGGGAGATAGCAACGCTTAAAAACAAACTCCGCCATCTAATCAGTAAGCTTTGCTGGGAGAGGGGAAAAAACAAATGTTGGAGAAACTCTGCGGGCCAGGCTTCATTGTGGAGGGAAATAGACAAACAACATTTCAAGCTGGGACCTTTCACACTGAAATATAATCAAGAGTCAAGAGTGTTTTATTGTCCCATGTCCCAAACAGAACAATGAAAATCTTACTTGCATTCTCCAATGTTATCGCACTAACCTACAAACACCCGACCATCGCCTCATTCGCCACCTCATTTTCCCCCCCCTCTCTTCCCTTACCCCACCTGGATGCACATTCATTTCTCCCTTTCCTGCCTCCCCCCACCAGTCACTTCCCATCTATTTTCCTTCTTCTGACTTCTTCTATCCTTACCTCCTTAACTCGTGCTATTTGTCTGTTTATCTCTGGTTTCTTTTCGACTATCTGCCAATCAAACCCTACATACTTGTATCTTCCTATCTTGTGTTTAAGAAGGGCCTGCAGATGCCGGAAAATCGAATGTACACAAAAATGCTGGAGAAACTCAGCGGGTGCAGCAGCATCTATGAAGCAAAGGAAATAGGGTTTTGGCCCGAAACGTTGCCTATTTCCTTCGCTCCATAGATGCTGCTGCACCCGCTGAGTTTCTCCAGCATTTTTGTGTTTCTTCCTATCTTGTACCTGGCTTTGTCCTGCTCCCACCTCACTTCCAGCTCTCTGCTCCCTTACCACGATCAGTCTGAAGAAGGGCCCAAACTGAAACGTCACCTATCCATGTTCTCCAGAGATACAGCCTGACCCGCTGAATTACTACAGTACTTTTTGCCTTTTTTTGCAAACCGGCATCTAGAGTTCCTTGTGTCTTGCTTTTTGTTCTATTGCTTGCTTCACACAACATAAAATTGACCTCAATGTGCAGATCCTATCCCTGCACCAGAAAGCCAGCCAGGATATGTTCCCTTTAATATACATTCTCTCCTTCAGGACTGCCAGCCATGGTAATGATATTCTCCTCAGTTCATGGCCCTAATCTGACACCTTTCCAAGCATTGATCGTCCAAGCAAAAAGCCCCAATTTACGCAAAACAAACTCGATCACTGATAGCCACATGACAACCTCACTCAAACCTCTTCAATCAATGGCCAGCCTCCCTTTCCCCACTCCAAGCTCTGCTTTACCTGCCTTGCACCTCATGCTCTTTTTAGTCAATAGTCCTCCCTTCTAGTAACGCTGACAAGCTAAAGCCTGGCAACACTTTTTTCTGCACGGTGTGCGATTAACACATCGCGACAGCACCAATGAATCTTTAGGCCAATACTTTATCTAAAATTATAAAGGTTTAGAATACAGATGTTGTTTACAATTCTACATATATGGGTCAGAGAGAATCTTGACTGTGCACCTCCAAGCATGATGAGTTGGCTCTGATACACAGGGTGGCACAGTGGTGCAGCAGTAGAGTTGCTGCCTTACAGAGCCAGAGACCCAGGTTCGATCCTGACTACGGGTGCTGTCTGTGCAGAGTTTGGACGTTATCCCTGTGACCGCATGGGGTTTCTCCGAGTGCTACAGTTAGCTCCCACACTCCAAAGGCGTACACATTTGTAGGTTAATTGGCTTTGTAAATGTTCCCTCATGTGTAGGATAATGTTAGTGTACAGAGTGATCGTTGGTTGGCGTGGACTAGGTGGGCCCAGGGCCTGTTTCCGTACTGTATTTCTAAAATCTAAAGTCTAAAGTTTTGTTCTGTTTACAAATTACAGGCGAGGATTTTACACCCTATGAGATTGAATGGTACATATTGTTTGAAGCAATGACAACTTGTTGCTGAGCAGAAGGAAGGTCATGGCAATATTTCTTACTTTGAACTGCAGTGTCATATAGAGGCAAAATGCAGAGGTTGAACACAGCCGACAGTGATGGAGGGGAGAGAAAAATCAACCTTGATCCCTAACTCGATTCTTAGCGAAACACAGAGCATGATTGTCTGAATCTCTGAACACCTAGGCATGACATTTCACCAGGGCAATGACAAATGATGTGATTATATAAATCAATATGATGATACTAGTTCCCATCACTCTTCAATCTTTGTGCTCACTGAGAGGCATTGAGTATAGTGCTGGGTCAGCATAAATTCAAAAATGTCACTCTTTGATTTAAATTTTCTCATGACCTTGACCCTCCATATGTCAGTAACCATCTCCAGCAGTGTCCGAGTCATAGGATCATACAGCGCAGAAATAAGCTCTTTATCCAACCATGTTCATTCCAACCAACACATATCCATCCTCCATCCTCACTATTCCCATTTACCAGAAATTAGCCCATGTACTTCAATACCTTGTTGCCTATTAAATGCTGTAAGAGTTTCTGTCACCACCATCTTCTCAGTGATTGTTTTCCATATGCCAACCACCAAGAAAACATTCTTCCTCACATCTGGGACGACAGATGGCACAATGGGCTAAGTGTTCGGCTGGCGACCGGAAGGTGGCCGGTTCGAATCCCGCTTGGAGTGCATACTGTCGTTGTGTCCTTGGGGCAAGACACTTCACCCACCTTTACCTGTGTGTAAATGTAATGTAATTATGTGAAGCACTTTGGGGTCAATGCAAGTTGACTAAAAATGTGCTATATAAATAAGATTATTATAAATAAGATTATTATTACATCTCATCTAAACTTTGTACCTCTCACCCTAAACCTGGCTTTAGATACCTCTACAATATGTTAATGTTTCCAACTGTATACCTTATCCATGCCACTCATGATTTTGTGTACCATTTTTTAAATTCATTGTACTTAATTTCATTAATCTCACACTGGTCACTGTTGTCAGCTGCCAAGGATCCAACATTTGGAGTACTTACTCCCTTTCCTCTTCTAACATAGTCTTTAGAGTTGGATAAAAGGCTAGTGTTTGTGGGAAGATCTACTTATGTCCACTGTCTCTGGTTGGCTGCCGGTGACTAGCAAGCCATAAGGATCGGTGTTGAGTGCGCTACTTTTCACGTCGTATATTAACGATTTGGATGATAAAATTATTGACTTTGTGACGAAGTTTGTGGATGGTAAGCAGATAGGTGGAGGGGCAGGCAGTGTTGAGGAAGCAGAGCTTCTGCGGAAGGACTTGGACAGGTTGGGAAAGTGGGCAAAGAAGTGGCAGATGGAATACAGCGTAGTCAAGTGAAAGGTCATGCATTTTGGTAGTAGGAATAAAGGCTAAATGGGGAGGATTCAGAAATCGGAGGTGCAAAGGGACTTGGGAGTGCTGGTGCAGCATCCCCAACAGATTAATTTGCAGGTTGAATCGGTAGTAAGAAAGGCAAATACAATGTTAGCAAACATTTTGAGAGGACTAGAATGTAAAAGCAGGAATTATTACTGGGGCTTTATAGAGTACTGGTCATACCGCATTTGCAGTATTGGGAGCAATTTTGGGCACCATATCTGAGGAAAGATGTGTTGGCGCTTGAGAGGGTCCAGAGGAGGTTTACGAGAATGATCCCAGGAATGAGTGGGTTAACATATGATGAACATTGGATGGCTCTGGGCCTGTACTTGTTGGAGTTTAGGATGAGGGGGTATCTCATTGAAACTTAATGAATAATGAAAGAGTGCATGTGGAGAGGATGTTTCCACTGTTGGGCGAGTCTACAGCCAGAAGGCACAACTTCAAAATAACAGGACGCACCTTTAGAAAGGAAATGAGGAGGAATTTACTTAGCCACAGGGTGGTGAATCTGTGGAATTCATTGCCACAGGTGGTGGTGGAGGCCAAGTCTTTAGGTATTTTAAATGCGGAGATTGATAGGTTCTTGATTAGTAAGGGTGTCAAAGGTTATGGGGTGAAGGCAGGAGAATGGGGTTGAGAGGTAAAGATAAATCAGCCTTGATTGAATGGTGGAGTAGACTCAATGGGCTGAATGGCCAAATTCTGCTCCTATGACGTATGGACTTATGTACACCCTACTCCTGTGAGAAATTTATACTCTGTGAATTGTTGAAGAAACCCAAAGTGAACAGAGGGGGGAAGTGAAGGAAAGATGAGAGATAAATTGATTTACGGATAAAAAGATGATCTCAACCCTGTAATTGTCTACACATACCACCCCTTTATTATGCAGTATGGATTATTTTTACTTTCTTTTTGTCCTAGTTGGCAGAAATCTATTTTTTATGTAACTCCTCGAGGCATGGCTTAGAAACGTTAAAAAAAAAATCAGATTTGTTATTGGTTTGTGGTGAACATTGTCATCAGTAGGTTAAGACTCATTTCACATATTTCAGGAGAGTCGAAACCTCATTGAGATTCACGTGCCAAAAGTGGACAATTATTAACGCTTGCACCTCTTTACATTGGTTTGGAAGGAGACCAAGGAAAGGTTGGGGAAATTGTTACCAAACTTATTTTGAGCAGCTCAGAAGTACATATCTTAATTTTTGTGCATTTTCATGCTAACAAAAATATATTTATATTTCAAAATCATTATTTTTTGCAATTGGCTACCATTTCTCAGAATAAACATAATTTGTACATGCTCTAATAAAACAGAATTTGACAATGCAACCTCGGTGATAAATACGTTCACTTATCATAAAGGTGTCTTAAACTTCTCATTGTCATAATTCATCCATTGTAGGTGGTAGCATGTTTTGCATTATATTTTGAATTTACTATTGTTTCAGGCATTAGTGTTATTTTTAAGTAGAAATGTTTCAGTGTGGCAAAGAATGTTTGGCCATCAGAATTAAACGCTGTAAACTATTAACTAAATAATGCCTGTCTGATATCAGTCCAAACCAATATAAACGAAAGTTCCATTAAAAAACAGCATACTTATTTGACAGTGATATATAAATACTCAATGAAATGGTTTATTTGTCTCTAATAAAGCTAAATGTGCCAAAAGATAATTAAACTTGTATGCTTAATTTCTACATAAGGCATTTCTCACTTTTGTTGCTATCATTGTAATCGTTTGGTCCAGATTTTTCTGTGAAATGTTTCCTGTGGAACTGCCAACTTAACGCTCCGTACCTGTCAGGAAGCTCCAGACTCCTCCACGTCATCTCCTAGGCAATAAAGGGCCTAACTTCAACTTTGATTTCCGTTTTCTCAGATAAGATTACGTTATGCTGAGTATGGGTTGGGTCTTTTCCTTCCTTACTTCCAAGTTATGGCTTCAACTAAACAATGGCTGGAGCATCATTGTATTTTTTTTTCTAAAATCTCTGTGGCTTCAGGAAACTTTAGTTCACCTAGTTCCACTGATCAGTGTTTTCACACCTTACCTTCCATATCTGTATGTCTCCCTCTCCTCTGACTCTCATTCTGAAGAAGGTTATTAACCTGAAACATCACGCATTCCTTCTGTCCAGAGATGCTGCCTGTCCTGCCGAATCATCCCAGCATTTTGTGTCCATCCACTGTTCATGACTCCCCCCACACATGCCCGCCTTTGACCAACACCAAGTACTTTCTTAATGCATGATCCAATTGTGTTTTGTTTCCTGTTGAGGCAATGCAGTACTGGGCATAGATAACCAATCAACCCAGGATATTTGCAAACATGAAGAACAACATCAGATCAAGGCATTTTGCAAAAGGTGCGTGGGTTTGGGCTAACAAGTTGACTCATCTAGTCATCTGTGCAGAGGGAATAGGATGCAAATCTCATGGTGAAGATGCAACTGTGAGAGGCTTGAAAGAGCTGGAAAATGGTGTTAACTTGGGACGGTGCAGAGGAGCAAGCAGAAATGCTGCAGAGGTTCTCTCATGCATGTTCCTAACCCAAAGTATTTCCTCAACTTCCTCAACAACGAGACTTTACAGTTATGTTTATCCTGCTGAATGTTGGAGGCATAGATAGAGTGATGCTGTTGCTTAAATTTGTCAGTGCTTGTGGCAGAGGCATTTGCAGACTGCATTTTCCAAGTATAATAGTAACAATTAGGATATAAGGGGAGGGTGAAATTTTATGCATTACCACCATCTCACACCATGCATTACCACCATGTACACTCTCAAAAGCACCCATACTCTTTCCATTATCTTCAGTGAAAAATATTGTGCAGATAATAATAGCTACAAAGCACAAACCATTATTTAGATTTTGTGCAAATCACAACCACAGAAAGAGCCTATTACTGATTTATCCGTATGCACTGCAGACCACTGAGCGCTGGGAGAGATGCCAAATAACTTTGAGATTTCTTCTGGTGTTGGCACCAACACAACTCTATAAATTATCCAGCATTTGGGGAGCTTTACTTTTGACTTCCAAGCACTCTCCTTTGGGTGTTGGATCAACACAGCCTGTTGCCACCATCCTGTAGCTGGAAGGATTGCTGGTCTGGTTCCTATTACCACCATGCGCTGAGCTCGCACAATTGACTTTATGGTTAGAATCCCGCTGGCTTTCCCTTCTCCCTGAGATGGGCTGTCACAAAATTGCTTCATGTAAAAGGAGCACACAATAGCCACAATGGAAAAACCCAGACAAATTACTGTACTAGCTGGCCTTCCTCTTCAAAGGTGGGCTCAACGAGAGCACAGGGGCCAAATTAGTGGCATGTGGCAGGAACTGGTCCTTGCAGTTCAGAATTTGCTTTGATATTTATTCAATTTACGAGGATGTTACCAGGACTCGAGGGCCTGAGCGATAGAGAGAGGTTGAGCAGACTAGGACTTTATTCCGTAGAGTGCATGAGGATGAGAGGTAATTTTACAGAGCTGTACAAAATCATGGGAGGAATAGATCGGGTAAACACACAGCGTATTTTACCCAGTGTAGTGGAATCAAGAACCAGAGGACAGAGGTTTAAGTTGAGGGTGCAAAGATTTAATTGGAACCTGAGGGGTAACCTTTTCACACAAAGAACGGTGGGTACATGGAATGAGCTGCCGGAGGAGGCAGTTGATGCAGGTTCTATTGCAATGTTTAAGAGACATTTAGATTGGTACATGGATAGGATAGATTTAGAGGGATATAGACCAAATGCAGGCAGGTGGGGCTGCTGTAGATGGGGCATGTAGGTCGGTATGGGTAAGTTGGGCCAAAAGGTCTGTTTCCACGCTGTATGACTCTATGACTATTATCAAGATTCAGGGGATGTGATATTCATGGCCTGGGCCAGCATTTGGTTTCCCTTTCCTAATAGCCCTTGAGAAGATGGTGGTGAGTTGCCATCTTGAACCACTGTAATCCTTCAGGTGTGGGGATACCCTCAATGCTGTTATGGAGGAGTTCCAGGATTTTGACCCAGCGGAGGTGAAGGAACGGAAATGTATTTCTAATTCATGGTGGTGTGTGGCTTGGGGGAAGTGTGCTGGTTTTAGTGTTCCGCTGCTTTTGCTACCTTTGTCCTTTTAGCTAATAGAGGTTGTGAGTTTAAGGTGAGCTAAGGGCTCTTGGCGGCTTGGTTCAGTGAATCTTGTAGATGGTACAAACTGAAGCATTGGTGGTGGAGTGAATGGCTGTGGAGTGTGTGCCCATCAAGCAGGTTATGTCCTATATGGTATGGTGTTGAGTGTAGTTGGAGCTGTGGTCATCCAGGCAAGTGGGGAATATTTGATCCTGGCTAGAGTCAGGTAAATGGTGGACATGCTTTGGAGAGTTACTCACCAATGATTGTGGCTATCCTTGTAGTTGGGAGGGAAGGGGAGATTTGCATGTGCATTTTGTGGAGAGCAGGCATTTGGCACATCGATTTTGTTGGGGACAGGGTGGTGATAGATCTGGCACTGGCAGGCAATGGAAGATTAGAAGGAATCCAGTGGGTGGCTGTAATGAGGGGATGAAAGGCTCTTCCCTGTCAGCCTCCATGTTGATGTTTCAAGGTTTCAAAGTCAGTTTATTGTCACATGTACCAATTAAGGTACAGTGACATTTGAGTTGTAGGACTAAGACCAAATTGTTCCAACATTGACCTCATTCCCCCGGTATCGCTCCAAAAGGTTTGTTGCACACAAAATAACCTCATCAGCATCATGCAAGATGAACATTCACAAGGATATTTCTAGGACTTGAGCTATAGGGCTGAGCTATAGGGAGAGGTTGGACAAGCTAGGACTTTTATTCCTTAGAGCGTAGGATAAGAGGTGATCTTAAAGAGGTGCATAATGCCATGAGGGGAATAGATAGAGTAGATGCACAGAGTATTTTACCCAGATTAGGACAATCAAGAACAAGAGAACATAGGTTTATGGTGAGGGGAGAGATTTGATAGGAAATGAGGTGGAAATTTTTCACACAGAGGGTGGTGGGTAGATGAAATGAGCATCTAGAGAACGTAATTGAGGAGGTACTATAACAGTATTTAAAATGCATTTCAAAAGGTACATGGATAGGAAAGGTTTAGTGGGATATAGGCTAAATGCTGGCAGGTGGGACTAGTGTAGATGAGACACCTTGGTCGGCAAGGGGTAGCTGGGGTGAAGGGCCTGTGCTGTATAACTATGATTTAGGGGTCACAAAGGTGACTCATGGCAGAAACTGCAAGGTCAAATTTTCATGATCAGGTCATGTAGTGGCCATAAATGTGATTGGCTTTGGATTGCACAGCACTGAGAGAGACCACGTTACATGGTTGAATTGCCAGGCAAATAGACACCTGGTTTATTTAGCAGAGTAACTCAGCGGGTCAGGCAGAAGAAGGGTCTCGACCTGAAATCACCCATTCCTTTCCTCCAGAGATGCTGCTTGAACCGCTGAATTACTCCAGCTTTTTGCGTCTATCTGTGGTTTAAACTAGCATCTGCATGTGTCCCTACACACATTGCTGTGGTGAACTCATTGCTCATGAGATTCCATGGGGGAGATGCCAGCAAAACAACCATAACAGCTCAAAGTGTTAGTGACAGAATCCCAAAACATGGTGGGGATGATTTACACATGGAGTTTGTTATATTGGCCAGCCAGCATCCTCAGCTAACTTGTCTGCAAATAAAAGGGATTTGGGGTAGCATTCCTAATTGTCTGAATTAGAAATCACAGGCAAAGATAAGTTTTAATATTCACTTAATTTTTTGGGTTGATAGAAAGTGAACTGTATACGAATGTAGCATAAAGAAAAATAATTTGTGGGAATATTTGTGAGGAGAAATCCAATTGAGATTCAGCCCCAGCTACTGTGCTTAAACAGTCTTTACTCTTTTATGTTTAATAAGGAACTGCAGATGCTGGAAAATCAAAGGTAGACAAAAATGCTGGAGAGACTCAGTGGGTGAAGCAGTATCTATGGAGTGAAGGAAATTGGCAACGTTTCGGGCCGAAACCCTTCTTCAGACTCGAAACGTTGCCTATTTCCTTCGCTCCAAAGATGCTGCCTCACCCGCTGAGTTTCTCCAGCATTTTTGTCTACCTTTAATCTTTTATATTTTGCTTGTTCTTTGACAGTGTCCCTGCAGGGAGAACTGATTACAATTGATCTTTGTTGCCCCCTACACATTATGAATTACAAGAAGAAACACCAATTAATTTCGGTAAGGAGGTAATAATGGACAAAGTTGCTTGCTTGGGGCCTTAATTTGGAATCACGGAGAGAATATAGCACAGAAACAGGCTCCTTCAGCTCACTGAATCAGCACTGACCATCACTGTGTTGCAGCACAGTGGCGCTGCTGGTAGAGCCGTGGCCTCACAGCGCCAGAGTCCTGGGTTCGATCCTAACCATGGGTGCTGTCTGTGTGGAGTTTGCACATTCTCTGTGTGACAGTGAAATGTGAGGTGTTGCATTTTCAGATAACTAACATGGGCAGGACTGACATAGTGAATGGCAGGTCTCTGGGGAGTGTTATTGAGCAAATGGATCTAGACAGACAGGTATATAGTTTGGTGAAAGTGGCACTACAGGTGGATAGGGTGGTCAAAATTATTTTGGTACATTGCTCTTCATCGGTCACAGTATTGAGTCAGAGTGTTGAGTATAGAAGTTGGGAGACAGACACAAAATGCTGGAGTAATTCAGTGGGTCAGGCAACATCTCTAGAGAAAAGGAATATGTGACATTTTGGGTCGAGATGAAGGGTCTTGATCCAAAACATCACCTTTTCCTTTTTTCCCGAGATGCTGCCAGACCTGTTGAGTTACTCCAGCATTTTGTGTCTATCTTCAGTGTAAACTAACATCTGCAGTTCCTTCCTAAACATAGAAGTTGGGAGGTCATTTTGCAGTTATATAAGAGGTTGGTGAGGCCACATTTAGAGCATTATGTTCAGTTCTGGGCACCATGTTATAGGAAAGATGTTGTCAAGCTGGGAAGGGTGCACATAAGATTTACGAGGATGTTGCCAGGACTTGAGGACCTGAGCTATAGGGAGAGGTTGAGCAGACTACGACTCTATTGCTAGAGTCGCAGGAGGATGAGTGGTAATCATGTAGAGGAATAGAAACATAGAAAATAGGTGCAGGAGTAGGCCATTCGGCCCTTCGAGCCTGCACCGCCATTCAATATTATCATGGCTGATCATCCAACTCAGTATCCTGTAACTGCCTTCTCTCCATACCCCCTGATCCCCTTAGCCACAAGGGCCACATCTAACTCCCATATTAGTTTGGGTAGATGCACAGAGTTTCTTGCCCAGGTTAGGGAAATCGAGAACGAGAGGAGGTAGGATTAAGGTGAGGGGAGAATGATTTAATAGGGACCTGAGTGGTAACTTTTTCACACAAGGGGTGGTGGGTGTATGGAAAGAGCTGCTGGAGGAGGTAGTTCAGGCAGGAACTATCGCAATGTTTAAAATACATTTAGGTACATGGATAGGACAGGATTTTAGTTTCCTAAATTTGCACTAAATTTGAACTAAGAGTCCAGTGTCCTAGGTCGATTGTAGGCATGGTTAAGCAAAAGACTGAATTGTGACAGTTCCGTGGTTATTAATAGATATTTCCCTGACACTGCTTTCTAAACAAAGTGAAATTAAATAGAGTGTAGAGGGCCTGTCCCACTGCGGGGACCTAATTCGCGACTTTAGAAGAGTTTGCCCTCGACTCATACTCGCAGCATGGTCGACATGAGGTCCTAGGAGATCTTTGTAAATCTCCTTCATGCTCGAGAGTAGTCCCCGCATACGCGAGGCCTCAGTTATATCGCAGCGTTTTTTTCACCAAGCTGAAAAATGCCCACGATTAAAATAAGGTCGCCATGGAAAAAAATCAATATTTTTTTTACTCATAGGTTTAGTTGAGGTAAGTCGTAGTAGGTCGTAATGCTATCGTAGGTAATCAAAGGCAATCAACGGTAATCTAAGGTAGTCGAAGGTAATAGCTTGTTGAGAAAAACAAGATAAGTAAACCGACCGGTAATGCTAAATGCCTGCTAAACTTTATTAAAAGTTGTCTGGCTTCTTAAAATGGTCTCCACTCCTTCTCCCCCCCTTGTCCCCCATTCTCTCCCCTTCTCTCCTCCACTCTCCCCTTTTCTGCCCCCCCGCGCTCGCTAAAGGACATACCATAACTGTGCCAGCTGTCTTTTACCTTCCTGTTCAGCGTGGGTGTGAATTTCAGATAGTGCTCCCCCACTTTCCCTTGCCCTCACCTTTGCGATGTGTTTGTGTGTGTCTGCGTGTGAGTGCTGACGGTCGATCTGGCTCACGGTTTCATCACTGACAGTCAACCCAGGTCGAGGTTTTTCAGGCGAGTGCCCTCGAGCTTGAAGGTCGAAGACGGTCGCTGAAAAGTCGCGTTAGTGGGACAGGCCCTTTACACCAGTATGAATAACCGCGTGAGTGAAAAGTTGAGTGCATGGATGGGCAGTCTGGTATCAGTCCATCTCACCGCTGTCTTTTCATGAGATTGTCCACTACTGTAAACAGCCACGGGGTCTCAGAATTTGGCATTTTTGGGTCGTAATGAAACCTTGTCGGCGTCAGAAATGTGGCAACTCTTTGTGCGCTGCCTCGGTTCTTCTTCTTCTTCTTCTTTTACCAGATTGTATCCCAAAACAAGGAATTTCATGGTACCTAGGTACATGTGGTTATATAGTATCATGGAATCATTGAGCTTCCTGCTTGGAATGTGGAAGAGAAGATTTTGCCCAGAAGGTTGAATGTGGCAGCATGGTTTCTGTCAATCATGGCAATGTGATGTAGTTGCCATGGAGAATTTGACTCAGCCAGCGAACAACACTGTTCCAGTTTGGAAATCAAAAACAGTGCTTGATTTAAGACCAAACGACAAACAGGCACTTTCCTGTACTATTCTTATTGCTAACCTCATACATCAGATTCAGATTCAAACATTGTCATTGTGCAGTGTACAGTACAGAGACAACGAAATGCAGTTAGCATCTCCCTAGAAGAGCGACATAGAATATGAGCAATAAATAAATATATTTACGTGCATAGTTGTAGTAGTGCAATTATTTTTTTCCTGGTGGAAGGAGTGTCCGGGGGGGGGGGGTGATTGGCAATCACCAAGGTACAGTGTTGAGTAGTGTAACAGCCGCAGGAGAGACCTGTAGCACCTCCCGGATGGTAGGAGGGTAAACAGTCTGTGGTTGGGGTGAGAGCAGTCCTTGGCGATGCTGAGCGCCCTTCGCAGACAACGCTTGCTTTGGACAGACTCAATGGAGGGGAGCGAGGAACCTGTGATGTGTTGGGCAATTTTCACCACCCTCTGCAGTGGGTCCAAGACAGAGCAGTTGCCATACCATACTGTGATACAGTTGGTAAGGATGCTCTCGATGGTACAGCGGTAGAAGTTCACCAGAATCTGAGGAGACAGATGGACCTTCTTTAGTCTCCTCAGGAAGAAGAGATGCTGGTGAGCCTTCTTGACCAAAGTTGAGGTGTTGTGGGTCCAAGAGAGGTCATCGGATTTGACCCCCAGGAACCTGAAGCTGGAAACACGTTCCACCTCCGTCCCGTTAATGTGGGTGGGGGTGTGCATGCCGCCTCTAGACTTTCTGAAGTCTGCAATGAGCTCCTTGGCCTTCTTGGAGTTAAGGGCCAGGTTGTTGTCAGATGGTCAAATCATCAGCCATTTCTCTGTGTCAAAGGTGGACACAAAATGCTAGAGTAACTCAGTTGGACAGGCAACATCTCTGGAAAGAAGGAATGGGTGATGTTTTGGGTGGAGACCCTTCAGAAGTCTGAAGAAGGGTTTTGGCCCAAAACGTTACCTATTTCCTTTGCTCCATAGATGCTGCTGCACCCGCTGAGTTTCTCCAGCACTTTTCTCTATCTTGGATTTTCCAGCATCTGCAGTTCCTTCTTAAACCCTTCAGAAGTTGCCTGAGATGCTGACTGTCCCACTGCATTATTCCAGCATTGTGTGTCTGTTTTTGCTTTAAACCAGCATCTGCAGTTCCTCCATACACATTTCTCTACACCAATTCTCTGTGCCAGAACATGCAGTAGAAAATAAAAATGGCCTGAATTAATACTGAAATGCCCACCATCCACACTCTCCACATTTTCACTTTTATATTCGCAATCCCTTGTACCATACTTCATGTTTTGTAATAACTTAATGTTCCTAAGGCTCTTAGGAACCTTAGGAATGTTCAAGGGCATTGCTGGTGCCATAGTACCTCCAATTTCCCAGTTGCTAAACACTTTAATTCTCCTTCCCATTCCCACACAGACCTTTCTGTCCTAGGTCTCCTCCATTGTCAGTGGGAGGCTAAACGCAAATTGGATGAACAGCTTCTCATATTTCGCTTGGGCAGTTTACAGCCCAGTGGTATGAATATTGATTTCTCTAACTTCAGGTAGGCTCTGATATTCGCCCTCGCTCTCTCTCTCTCTCTATCCCCCCCGGCATTCCCTCTTCACCCAACAAACAGCTAACAATGGCCTGTTTCTGTTATCATCGTTACTTTTTGCATATCCATTGTTCTTTATCATGGTCTATATCTCTCGTTTCCCTTATCCCTAACTAGAAGATGGGTCTCGTCCTGAAACATCACCCATTCCCTCTCTCCAGAGATGCTGCCTGTCCCGCTGAGTTACTCCAGCCTTTTGTGTCTATCTTCGATTTAAACCAGCATCTGCAGTTCCTTCCTACATCTCCAATGCACCACTCAGTCCTGCCCTCCTATCCAATTACAAGGACAGTCCTATTTACACCCTTAAATGTATCCCCCTGCTGACTGGGCGGGAGCTCGCTTCCTGAGCCCACCTTGTGAGAGGCAGAGCAGCTGGTAGGTTTTTGAGAGCAAAAACATGCAGCATCTTTTCTAATTCTCATGCTCCATTTTCATGCGGGTTTGCCTCCTCTGGGGAATTTGCCCATTCCTGGAAAAGTCTAATCTGGACATCTGGATCTTTTGAGAATTCTCTTCCACTGCAAGCATTTCCTCCCATGTGTCCTCAGGGCAGGGTAGGCCAGATTACATGTAGCGTGCTCTGAATGTGTCAATTCTCCACAGTCTTTAATTGTCATTCCTTTCTCCATGATGTCCCATCTGTTGCCCACTGCTGCCAGTGGCAACTGTGAGCTACACGCTTGGCAGTCCAACCCAATGCTTGCTTTGATCGTTAATCCTGGGCTAGTGAAAGAGATGTATGCCTCATTATTTGTCCCAGATGTACCATCAGGCTGTTACAGCTTTGTTTGCTTATCCCCTTCCCCCATCGTCACAATGGAATCTCACTTTTGCTTAAAGGAAAAGCACTGTGACACGTGGAATCAGTTCATTACAATACGATCAAGGATAATGTCAGACAAAAGACAAGCTAAATTACCTGCTTAATACACATGCTTGCAAAGTGGTTAATATTCAGGACCGACATGCGAAGGCTTGGCTTATTGATTTGGAGGGATGAGTTCTAATCCCACCCCAGAAGATAGGGAATTTAAATTGAAGTAAGTAAACCAATCTGGAATTAAAAAGCTAGTTGCAATAAAGACGGCCATGAAATGATTTGGGGTGGTCTAAACCGCACCTGAATTAGGTGCAAGAAACCTGCCATTCCTTCTTTGTGTAGGAAACGAGGAACTGCAGATGCTGGTTCACATCAAAGATAGACATATATTAGGAATGTAGTCCAGATAATTGTGGGAGTCTCTAGATTTGTAGTAGGCGCCAGTTGATAGTCTGTCCCCTGTGATGGAGACGGGTCAATGAAGAGGAGAGAGGTGTCGGAGATAGTCCAGGTGAATTTGAATGCAGGGTGGAAGTTAGTGGTGAAGTCAATTAAATAAACGAGTTCTGCACGGGTCTCCTCTACATTGGAGAAACCAAAAACAGTATAGATTAAATGTGTAAGGAGGAACTGCAGATGCTTTTCACCAAAGGTAGACACAAAATGCTGGAGTACCTCAGCGGCACAGGCAGCATCTCTGGATAGAAAGAATGGGTGACGTTTTGGGGTGATTCTCTGCTTTCTGTTGCCTGTATTTTTCATTCCCCATCCCACTCCCACTCTGATCTATCAGTCTGTGCTCCCCTGCACTTTTGCAACTAGCTGCAACATAAGATTAAGGATCATAGAAACATAGAAACATAGAAAATAGGTGCAGGAGTAGGCCATTCGGCCCTTCGAGCCTGCACCGCCATTCAATATGATCATGGCTGATCACCCAACTCAGTATCCTGTACCTGCTTTCTCTCCATACCCCCTGATCCCTTTAGCCACAAGGACCACATCAAACTCACTCTTAAATATTGCCAATGAACTGGCCTCAACTACATTCTGTGGCAGAGAATTCCAGAGATTCACCACTCTCTGTGTAAAAAATGTTTTTCTCATCTCGGTCCTAAAAGATTTCCCCTTTTGGTTAAACTGTGACCCCTTGTTCTGGACTTCCCCAACATCGGGAACCTTTATCATCACCTCATCCTCTATCTGGGCATGTTGCAGCCCTTTGGAGTCCAGTAAATTCTACCACTCTCATTTGATTTTTTGGTCTGGCTGAATCGTGCATGTGTGACATTAACTCCTCTCCCTACTGCTTTACAAGCATCTTTGATCTACTTTATCGTTCTGCCGAATGGCCTCCAACCTGAAACAGTGATTCTATTTATTTTCGCACACATTCTGCCTGATAATAGAATGATAGAAAATAGGTGCAGGAGTAGGAGTAGGCTATTCTGCCCTGCGAGCCATTCAATATTGAATACGATCATATGATCATTTTGAATATGATCATCCAAAATCAGTACACATTCCTGCCTTCTCCCCGTATCTCTTGATTCCGTTAGCCCTAAGAGCTATATCTAACTCTCTTGAAAACATCCAGCGAATCATCCTCCACTGCCTTCTGTGACAGACAATTCCACAGATTCACAACTCTCTGGGTGAAAAAGTTTTTCCTCATCTCAATCCTACTTGGCCTACCCCTTATTCTTAAACTGTGACTCCTGGTTCAGGACTCCACTAACATCGGGAACATTTTCCCTGCATCTTGCTTGGCAATCCCTTCAGAATTTTATATTTTTCTATAAGATTCCCTATCATCCTTCTAAATTCCACTGAATATAAGCCCTGTCGATCTATTCTTTCATCCTATGTCAAACCCGCCATCCCGGGAATTAACCTGGTGAACCTATGCTGCACTCCCTCAATAGCAAGAATGTCCTTCCTCAAATTAGGAGACCAAAACTGCACATAGTACTCCATGTGTGGTCTCACCAGGACCCTGTACAACTGCAGTAGGACCTCCTTGCTCCTATACTCAAATCCTCTCTCTATGAAGGCCAACATGTCATTTGCTTTCTTCATGATGCACGCCTACTTTCATGTGACTTGCTGAGTCACTCCTGCACTGTGTGCTTTTTTTAGGATAAGGAAGCATGCGCAATTTATACTCTTTCCAAACTTCAGGATCTATTCACTCCAATGGAATCAGAGCATTGTTCACAATTGCAGTTATGTTGCACATTTAGTACAGACAACTGAAGGATAAATTTCTACTTCATTATATTATTTGCTTTGTCGTACCACACCAGCTCATTAGTAGTCTCATTCCTTGCACTGAATGACTTTGCTGGCTGCTGCAGGCTAATTGGAATGGCTGAACAAAAACGTGTAAGCCTCTGCTTGAAAATGGGAATGTATAATCCTGATTGCTTTCTGAGAATGAGATATAGCGCCTCAGTTTAGAATGTCACTGGGCTCATCAATATTGCATCTCTGATAAGAAACTAATTTTACTTGTGATAGAGAATAATCTGATAGAGAATAATCATTTGTAATCTCTTAAACCAGGGGATGTTGCTGCAGCAGTCTTAAAGTGGCATCATCCTTAGTTGGTGCAAGAATCTTAAATGTTACCCCCGCCAGACATTCGTGTAAAACATTATTTTGAATAGTGTGGCACATTAATTAAAGCTAAGTAGGAAGTTCTGGGCATTCTTTACTATTTACAGCCTGCCAAATTCCTTCTAATACTCTAGGAATGAACTGCAGATGCTGGTGTTAAACCGAAGATAGACACAAGAAGCTGGAGTAACTCAGCGGGACAAGCAGCATCTCTGGAGAGAAGGAATGGGTGACATTTCGGGTCAAGACCTTTCTTCAGACTGAAGAAACACCACCCATTCCTTCTCTCCAGAGATGCTGCCTGTCCCGGTTAGTAACATCAGACTGAAGAATGGTCTTGACCTGAAACATCACCCATTCCTTCTCTCCAGAGATGCTGCCTGTCCCGTTGTGTAACTCCAGCTTTTTGTGCCTATCTTCCTTCTAATATTGACAGGTGCAGTGGTCTCATTTCGTTCAGATTCAAATTGGTTTATTAGACTTTTTTTCCCATCTTCCCTGTCTCCCACCTGGACATGCACTAATTTCTTCCCTTACCCCTCCATTTCCACCTATATTCCTTCCTCTGGCTTCACAATTTGTTCTTCAATCATTATTTCACACCTTTTCTCTTTTCATATCTGGCCTTTGTCCAACTGTCAAGAAATTCCCTCACCTGTATTCACCTGTCATTCGCCAGACTATGTCCTACCCCATCTCTCTTCCAGGTTTCTTCCGCCTCCCACCATAATCAGTCTGAAGATTCACCGCCTGAAACGTCACATATCAAAAGTTTTCCAGAGATGACGTCTGACATGCTGAGTTATTCCAGAATCTTGTGGCTTTGTTTGTAAACCAGCATCTACAGTTCCTTGTGTCTCTAGTTTATTGTCATATACACCAGGGCGCAATGATAGTTCTAGTTCTCATGAAGCTCATAGAGTACACAATAAATACAATGAGTATGCAATAAACACAATGAGTGCAAGACAACAGAATGGGTCAATGACTGTAGTGCATACTGAAGTAGTGCAATAACAGAATAACAAAATGAACATAGAAACATAGAAACATAGAAATTAGGTGCAGTAGTAGGCCATTCGGCCCTTCGAGCCTGCACCGCCATTCAATATGATCATGGCTGATCATCCAACTCAGTATCCCGTACCTGCCTTCTCTCCATACCCTCTGATCCCCTTAGCCACAAGGGCCACATCTAACTCCCTCTTAAATATAGCCAATGAACTGGCCTCAACTACCCTCTGTGGCAGAGAGTTCCAGAGTGAAGTGGAGTAAAGAGTAAGAATATGTGTCAGCACCTCTAGAAAGGGAGTGTGAAAGAGTTGATTGATTCAGGAGTTTCATGGCAATGGGGAAGAAGCTGTTCTTAATTCTGGGCATCTGGACTTTCAAGCTCCTGTATCTTCTCCCAAATGGTAGAAGAGAGAAAAGGGAATGGCCAGGGTGGCAGGCATGCTTGATGATACTTCCAGCCTTCCTGATGCAACGTGAGGATGAACTGGATGAAAGGAACTGATGAGTCTGTGATGGGCTGGGCAACATTCAATACTCTTTTCAGGTTCAGGCGGTCAAGAATAGAGCGGTTTCTACACCAGACAGGTGCATCCCATCCAAACAGTACATCTGTAGAAGTCCAACAGGATCCTCGCGAACATACCTAAGAAAGTAAATATGCGGGTGTGCTTTGTTGATCACGGCATCAGTGTGAAGATAGCTGGTGATGTGAATGTCAAAAAAAACTTGAAGCTGTTGACCATCTCTACAGCAACACCATTGAAGAGGATTGTATTTACCCATCCGCCCCCCTCTCCTCCCCCTCACCCTCCCCACTTTGTCGTAAGAATGTCAGAGGTTAAGGGTAAGATTTGATAGAGGTATGTAAACTTATTGGAGGTATAGATAGGGTAGACAGTGAGAACTGTTAGTGTGCTGTACTGTTCTGTGTTTTATAATAATAATAATAATAATAATAATAATAATATCTTATTGTCATTGCACATAAGTTCAACGAGATTTGGTATGCAGCTTCCATCCGATGTCATAACTTAAATAACTAATAACATTTAGATTTAGATACCCCGAGAACATGGTTTGTCAAAAGAACATTAAAACAGTAAAACAGTAAACCAGTCAAAACAGACTAAAGTGCAGATGTGTCTGTGTGACGTGACTATCCGAGGGAGACAGTCCAGGGGGGGTGGGGGGCACTCAGCAGGGCCGGTTCAGAGCCGCTATACCTCTGGGAATTAAGCTGTTCCTGAGTCTGGAGGTGCGGGTGTAGAAGGCCTTGTAACGTCTGCCGGAGGTTCTTATTGTCAAAGCTGAACATACTGCAAGGGAGATGGCATCCTCTGTTGACCTCATTTTCATATCTCCAAATGTAAAGAGCCTATATTATCCAGAAGACAGCCACAGATGTGAGCCATTACTGATCTGTCAACGCACATCATTGTGGTTGATGTTACAGCTCCAGGCAGAAATAAGAAGAAAATCGAGTTGAAGCAGGAAGAAAATCTAGTTGAATATAATGTGAAGACAAACCTTCCACACCTGTCTTCTGTAATAAAAGTGTGAAGTTCTTTCTCACATAAAGTCACTTAAAGAATAGTGAAAGGTCTGCATTAGAGTGAATGTGGACAGAATGGTTCCATTCGTGGGAGAGTCTGGGACCAGAGGTCATAGCCTCAGAATAAAAGGACGTATCTTTAGAAGGAGATGAGGAGGAATTTCTTAAGTCAGGGTGGTGAATCTGTGGCATTAATTGCCACAGAAAGCTGTGGAGACCAAGTCAATGGGTAATTTTACGGTGGAGATTGACAGATTCTTGTGGCAGGGGTTATGGGGATAAGGCAGGAGAATGGGGTTGAGAGGGTAAAACAGATTAGCCATGATTGAATGGTGGAGTAGACTTGACGGGCTTAATGGCCTGATTCTACTCCTAGAACTAATGAATTTAATGTCATACATCACTGTTAATTATCTTGTAAGTGTGAAAATGTTGTGACTCGTTTGTGGTTTTAATTCTGTTCAATAGGACATTTTATTAGCATTGCTCAAGGGCCACTTTTAGTGAATGAAATACAATGAGTCGTACACGGCTCCGCTTACTATTACCTTGCTGCAATTGACTTGGCAACCTGAGTTAGTGGCTTGATATGGTATTAGTGAACAACTCGATCAATTTTTCACATTGAAATTACAAAACTTTTTTTTTTGCAAAGTGTGTGTATCTCATTATCTTCGATCGTGAAAGAGATCTTATTGCTGTGCTGAGACCAGGGTTTATAATTCTGGTGTGAATTTAGGTGATCTTAGGATCTAAATGTGTAGTAAGGAACTGCAGATGCTGGTGTACACCGAAGATAGACACAAAATGAGGCAGCATCTTTGGATAGAAAGAATGGGTAATGTTTTGGGTCGAGACCTTTCTTCAGACTAAGTTAAACCCCTTTCTCACGGGGCGACTTGACGCAAGAGTTAACCAGAGTTGAACATCGTGGGAACCTCTTGCGATAACCGTACGGCATTCGTGGACCACCGTGGCGCTAACGGCAGGTACTCGTGTAACTTGGTGCCTCGGGAGAAAATTCAAACAAGCTTGAATTTCTCCAAGAGTGACTTGTGGTTGAACATTGCAACATTATATGCACGTAGTGGCCAGTGCGATATCCGTACTGACTCTTGCGTGTACAGTGGGAACTCCTGCGAACGGTGAACCCGGAAGCTGGACAGAGGGGACAGAAGGTGAGTACAAATTGTCTTCTGTGGGATTGAATTTAAAAAATAAAGATTTGCATCCGCATATGGACATCAACTTATTCATGAGTTATGTTAATGAGATTCAAGAAAATAACTATAATCTTTAAAAGGGACTTTACTGAAAGGTCCCGCATTTTTATGGTCCGTGAGAAATTTTTCACATGTACTTCTTTGAGAGATATGTGCTGCTTGGCCCGCTGAGTTACTCCAGCATTTTGTGTCTAACTTGCTGATTCAGACAGTTTTTGATTATCAAGGATTCTGCGCTGACTCTTTACTCTGAAACACACGTTGGAAATTTAAACTTGGATGCAACTGAACTCCACAGCTTAAACTTGGGCGCAGATGAACTTTCCCCCCTGCCAAGTATCGCGCACAAACACCCCGCTGCCAGTCGGAACGGCTGTTGAATGTTATTGAATGTTATTAGAGGGTTAAATTGTTCATGACATGTATTTTAACTTTAATTGCTATTTATTTTGTAACGAAAACTGAATGGACACTGGTCGAGAAACGTTTTTTTTGTTTCCTCTGAGTATGCGAATACTCAGGAAATGACAATAAAGATTTACAATTTACAATTTACAATTTACAACTAACATCGTCTTACTACCGTGGGAACTCTTTAACTCAGCGGGCAGGCAGCAGTTAATTGTTGCTCCCTTCAGCTTCCCAGGGGGTCGGGACGGGACTGGAGTTGGGAGGGAAAGGTGGGGGAGTCAAGGGAGAGGAGGGGGAGACAGATGGGGGTGTCTTCATTTACTGGCGGCGGGTGTCTGTCACTGAAACAGGCTGGTTAGATTTCACATCCACCTTGTGTGTGCCTCTCTCTCTCCCTCCCTCCCTCTCACACAGGCTGAGAGACTCTGCCTCTGTGAGTGTACGTCTCTTTCTCCCCCTCTCCCACACAGTAAGACCGAGGTACTGTGCTCAGTCCATCTGTGTCTCCCACATACACAGTAAAACTCTGCTTTGTGTGTGTATATACATCTCCCCTCATTTCTCTCTATCTCCCCCCCACCCCTCTCTTCCTCCCCCCTCCCCCCACCCCTCTCTTTCTCCCCTCCCCCACCCCCTCTTTCTCCCCCTCCCCACCCTCTCTCTTTCTCCCCCTCCCCCACCTCTCTCTTTCTCCCCTCCCCCACCTCTCTCTTTCTCCCCCACACACACAATAAGACTGATGTATTCTGCTTAGTCTCTCTTCGCTCCCACACACACAGATAGACCAAGGTCATGTGCGCTCTTTCTCTTCCGCCAGTCACCCCGAAGTACATCACACTGCCTCTGTGCCTCTCTCTCTGTCTCTCTCCCCCTCTCTCCTAAGTAATGTGGCATCTTCCTGCAGTAAAGTCACTGCATTAGTACAGGCCAAATGAGCCAATTCAACCAAGGGAGGATATTTATAGTGTGTGAAAAAAAAAGTGACATCATTTGTGCCATGTGATGATTTAATTACACTTGACAGTCCACAATGTTCATTCAAGATTTAACGGGAAAGCTCGGGAGATGGACAAGTCACTCGCACAAATAACAGAAATGCCGAGTACCATGGGAACTCTTTGTCTACCCCCCGTTATATCGTGTGATATCGTGCTAGACCACGACCACTTCACTCTGGTTACATCTTGCGTCAAGTCGCCCCGTGAGAAAGGCCTATTAAAGTCTTAAGTCCTTGGCTTCCTGAGAGTAACAATACAGGTAGATGAAATTGTAAAGAAGGTGTATGGTATGCTTGCCTTCTTCAGTTGGGGTATTGAGTACGATGTGTCAGGAAGTCATGTTACAGCTTTATAAAACTTTGGTTAGGTTGCTTTTAGAATATGTGTGCAGTCTGGTTGCCCCAGTATAGGAAGGTTATGTAAGCTTTGGGGAGAGTGCTAAAAAGGTGTGCCCTGACACCTGCTTGGATTAGCGGGTGTTAGCTAGAAGGAGAGGTTGAGCAAATGTGGAGTGCCAGAGGCTGAGATGGAACATGATAGAAATGTATGAAATTATTAGAGGCACAGATAGGGTAGGTCAGAACCTTTTTCCCAAGGTGGAAAAATCAAACTATAGAGTGCACAGCTAGGGATGGTGGCAGAACCAGATAAAATAGTGGCATTTAATTTTTAATTAGGCACATGAATGTATAGTGAATAGAGGGATATGGACCATGTGCTCATAGAAGGGTTTAGTTTAAGTAGGAATCATTATTGGCACAGATGTCATGGGTCAAAGGTCCTGTTCAATGTAGCAACAAGGAACTACAGATGCTGGTTTACAAAATAAGACACACAGCACTGGAGTAACTCAGCAGGTCAGGCAGCATCCCAGGAGAACATGAATAGGTGTCGTTTCGGGTCAGGATCCTCCTTCATATCGTTCAATATTGTATTAACATCAGCCTAAGGAAATCAGTACAATTTTAGGAATGGCAAATTATTCCTTAATAGCATTTATATAACAAAAGTAGATTGCGGTTATTCCGGTGTCTATTTTTATGTAAGTACTAGATCTTTATGAAGTTTTAATCAACCTTTTCAGTGCATTTATCCTGTACATTTGTCAGCTAACACCAATATGGCTGCAGTTTTATTACTAATTTTCCTCCTGTATCCTTCTCAAACTTCAATATAATTGACATCGCACCTAATTAGAGAGGCTAAAAGATTCACTACGTCAGGTAAAAAAAAAATCTTCTTGAGTATGAGGTTTGTGATGGTAAATGGTTCAAGTATTGGATCCCCTTTATTCTCAGATCCATTGTTAATCTTGCCTATCCCGTTCTCCAGCAACTCCACAGCACTAATGTATCGGTGCAATTCAAATTCAGACCTCATAATCATCCCCCATAATGTAATCACTCCACCACTGGGACAGTGCTATTGACTGCCAAGCTACTAGGCTTTGGTAATTCTTCTCCAAGCCGTCAGCCTCTTTCTTCCTTTAAAATGCTACATGAAACTGGACTTTTAGTTTCCCCCCTGTATGTCCTTCCCTCTGTTGCCATTTTTTTAATTACGCCTTTAATGAAATACCTTGTTGCTTTGCTTTATTAAAATTAATAGGCAGATCAATACTGTTGTTGGAGGTAAGGATGATTAGTAAATGACTGAGTGTGGATCTTGGGTTCAGCTGTAAGCCACCAGTATTACTTCATCCATGTAAGAGAATAGCTGACACTTTACAGGCTCTTAATAGTTTTATATATGTTTAGATAGATGGACACATCTTTATATGTCTGTGTATGTTTATATGGATATCACATTGCCATTTAAGGCTTTTAAAGCAGAGCATTGTGTATATATATCCATAAGATACATTGTGCAAATCTCAAAACATAATATACCTGTTATTATGTGCCTGAGATTAATACCAAACTCTCATAGTTTTTCAAGCTTTTCTTTCCAAACAGTGTTAGCACTGACCTGATAAATAGATTACTGCTGATTTTCATGTTTGGTTTTACTATTTCTGCCATTCCTGATAAGAGGTCGAACTGTGGCTGATTTCACTCTTGCCATCTGAAGTCACGTGGATATTGTTGTTAGCAGCAAAACTAACTTCCTAAAATGTAAGTACAGCATTAGTGTAGTACATTTGCAATCTTGGGACGTTGAAATTGATTTCTAACAATTTAAGTATATTCAAAATATAGTGTCTGTTAAAATGAGCGAAATGAGAGAAACGGCAAAACCACACAGTTACATGAAAATTAGCAGTAACCTTCTTTGTCCTGATATCCATTGACGTAGTATCACGTAGCACACATTTCGCAAGAGTGACATGCATTTATAGGCCATTGGAGGCTACACTTTAATTTCTCACCTTCAAGAGAGAGTCAGATTTAGCTCTTGGGGCTAAAGGAATCGAGGGATATGGGGGGAAAGCAGGAATGGTGTACAGGTTTTAGATGATCAGCCATGAGCATATTGAATGGCAGTGCAGGCTCGATGAGCCGAATGGCCTACTCTTGCACCTCTCATAGTGCAATGCTGTGCCGGAAATCAACTTCATTTTTGGTTTACTAGAGTCTGAAATGAGACTTTAACCCACCTTCTTCTATATTGGAGATAAGAGTGCTATCACTGAGATCATCTGGCATTATGACCATTATAATGTGATTAACATAAAGCTGCCATTTTCTCAGGATGTTCTACATCCAAGAATCTTGCTAAATTGTTGATGTCAGTTCAGCACTTTTGATTCTCTCTTGAATATTATTTTTCTGTGTCGCCACTGCCCTGAAATTTTCATACCTATTCTTCCCCTTTAAACCCTGCAGGGTTCCCCCCCCCCCCCCCCCACTTTCATTCATGTCCTTGGTTATAGGCTCAACAAATATAATCCCTCCAAAATATTCACCCATGTCATCTTGCTTTTTGGGGTGGATTGCCCTAATTAAGAATATCCTTGTGATTTTCCATTCACTGATTTATTGTGACTCGCGGTGTCTCTGTGATGTTGGCAGTCCTTGTGTTATGCTAGGATCCTGCTCCAGTCAACTGTTCGTTAGCCGAAATCTCAAAGTCAGAAACATCCACGTTCTAAAATTACCTATAGCATATCGCTGTTCGTAAACTTGCTATAATTTCATTTACTTAAGTATTTACCGTACACCACCCAATAATTAAACTAATGCTGCCTGACCGGTCGAGTTACTCCAGAACTTTGTATCCTTTTGTAACCAAGGATGAATTGTGTGGTTGGATAGGGTGCCAACTTCCAAGAAGAGATTGCTAAAGAGTGGCCAGGAGCTTTGGTAGATGATAACATGTAGAAGTAAAAAGGGGTCTCGGGAATTTCTTGCTGTTTCAATTTACAATGCTTTCACCCACAACACACCAACTGGCAAGGGATGTGCTAGGATACATCTCACTGAATAGTTTTAAAAGTTTGTTTTAAGTTAACAACAGAAACCAACATACTAAATAGCAAAAGTACATGCAAACAATCTCATAAAAGCCTTTGCGTGCATATCTGCATTTGAACAAGTGTGTTTTTTGTTTTGGTATTCTATAGTGAAATGCCACCAACTGCCCCAGCTTATCAAACAGTTACTAAAATGAGTAACGCCCTTGATACATTTTGTTAGTACAGATTAGATAATGGACCCCCTGGTGATGGGAGTATTTAATTAAATGTGTTCAGCTATGGATAATCCTAATCATCCAGTGGAAAACCCTGTTGTTAATGAGTTTATTAAATGGGTCCAGATCGAAGGTAAGCAATGAGCAATGTTTAGTTTAGTTTACTTTAGAGATATAGCGCAGCACCAGGCCTCTTCGGACCAGCAATCACTGCACACTGACACTATCCTACACCCACTATGGACAATTTATAATTTAACCAAATAATTAGCTTGGAGTGTGCGAGGTAACCACAGTTCTCGGAGAAAACCCACGCAGGTCCCAGTGAGAATGTACAATTCTGTACAGTCAGGGTTGAACCCGGGTCTCTGGCGCTATAAGGCAGTGTCTCTACCGCTGAGCCACCGCACCAAACCATATTTTGTTCTTGTTTTGGAATTTGAATGTCCCAAAAGGGTAGGTATTCTTTGACCAAAAGTCTGGCCGTTGCATTATTGTTCTTCAACCGTAAAAGCACAACAAGCAGAGGCAGTTTTTGACACAATTTATCTTTAGTTTATTAGTCAGAGGATTAGATAACTCCTATCACAACCTGGCCCAAACTTTGTAAGTGAGAACAGGATGGATTTTAAAACTAAATTAACTCATTTTAATCATTTATCCATTCATTTTAAAAGATCTATGAACTTTGGACTAACTGTTGAATGTTGGAAATTATTAGCTTTATGTTCTTGATTAAAATGGCTTAAGCTGAATAGCAAAGATTACTTTTATCTTTTCCGCTTCAATCAAATTCAAGCCAATGTATGTGATCTTTTAGATATATTGCTTTGCGACAGTTTTATTTCTGCATTTGTTTTAGTATGAAATGCTCAGTGATATTTATTTGTGTTTTATTTTAACAGTCTCCGCAAGCCCCTAACTTTTCAGATATGGAAGCTGTACCTATTTTGCTTAACAATGTGAAAGCTGGGCCTCCAGAGGTCTTACTATCCACTGATCAATATCAAACACAAACTGAGCCAGTGGACTTGTCCATTAACAAAGCCCGGACATCACCAACATCTGTATCATCGTCACGTTCCTCTCCCAGCTCAGTGGCAATAACCTCAATCCCTCCAATATCCTCTTGTGCTCCTCGATTGACTTCATCCCCAACTGTGATAACCTCAGTGACTTCATCGACAGGCATGTCTACAGTATTAGCGCCGGGCTCCGTTGTGACATCTTCGCCAGGTGTCGGGGGCCAACAGTACTTGCACATAATCCACCCGATGCCACCTTCAAATGCAATGAATTTTCCGTCCAACAAACTGCACCGCATTCCAGTGGTTGTACAATCTGTTCCTGTGGTATACACAGCCATGAGGTCGCAGAGGAATTCGACCATCGTACTCCCAATGCTGGAGGATGGGCGGACTCAAATGAAAGGTAAGTGGGTTGAAATAATGGACTTGTTGGGGGCACCAATGTAATACTGATGTAATGGGGAATTTTAGCAAAGTCCAATGCAATTATGTTTTCAGCCCAGCTTCCAGTGGACAGTATTTGAACATGAAATCTTTGCTTCACCATACATTCGTGCATAGTATTTCACCTTGTCCAAAATCCTTTCAACTAATTTATATTGTTTTTCTGCCTGTCAATTGTTTGCGTGTGTGCATCACTCCCAGGTTACTCAGATGCACAGTTGGACTACACACAGTTTAAGAAGATGAAGAAAGTTTCATTTTATTTTGAAACCAGCATCCTCACATTCCCGCCTCCCTTACCACCAATAAACATCTCGCTAAAACCCTGCGGTAGAGGCAGTATTGTGAAATACTCAGTTATTTGGATTGTTGAACCTGCTCCTGGGATTTCTAGCTTCCCCTTCTGGTCTTTTCCAGGATCCTCACATCCCCCTCCACTTAAACCGTACCAAGGTTCTGACCTCCCTCTCGGCCGCCCTTGGTGATTTCCATTTGTCTGACTGGTCCCGGACTCCAGATACTCCTGCTTGAAAGCAGACACTACTGACCATATTATGTGTAAGAAGGAACTGCAGTTGGTGGTATAAAATGAAGATAGACACAAAATGCTGGAGTAACTCAGCGGGACAGGCAGCATCTCTGGAGAGAAGGAATGGGTGGCATTTTGGGTCAAGGTTCTTCTTCAAGATTTAAGATTCAAGAGAGTTTATTGTCATGTGTCCCAGATAGGACAATTGAATTCTTGCTTTGCTTCAGCACAACAGAATATAGTAGGCATAAATAAATACAGAACAGAACAGAACAGATCAGTGTGGCCATATACCAATGCATATATATATATATATATACACACACATAAATAAACAGATAAAATGCAATGGGCTATTAATGATCAGAGTTTTGTTTGAGTTGAGTTTAATAGCCTGACAGCTGTGGGGAAGAAGCTGTTCCTGAACCTGGATGTTGCAGATTTCAGGCTCCTGTACCTTCTACCTGAAGGCAGCAGGGAGATGAGTGAGTGGCCAGGATGGTGTCGATCTTTGATGTTGCTGGCAGCCTTTTTGAGGCAGCGACTGACCATATTATTCACATGCCTAGATTGGAGCAATGGGCAACAGTTGTCTGAGGAATCAATAGTTCAATGTTACTTTATGGTTACGGGTATCTAAGTACAGAGAAATATATTTCTTGCGCACAGTTCAGTGACAAATCCTACTGTATATTAGGCACATTCATACTAACTACAAGTGTAAGTTGTTTTGAAATAAAAAGTAAGTTCTGAAGTAAAACTGAGATAATGATCTAATAATATGATTTAAGTGTTTGAATAAAAAAATGTATAAAATGTTTGCTAGATTATAATTTCTCTCGCTCCAGAAGCTAATCCTCGTTGCCACAATTAATAGAATTCAATATTACTTTCCATTCTTTCGTCTCTCTGTCTGCAATTAAGCCATAGATTTTTGATGTATGATCCCAACAGTTCTACCTGGGTCTTAATAACTGTACATCATGTCTCCCCATCCATGGAAAGAGGAACACATTTGTATGAGGAATGTGCGCCTGATTCCTCAAGTTATTCCTTGGGACATCAAAGCACAGTATCAGAGGAGTGTTTGCATATGTAGTCAGCCTTTACAAACCACCCCATTTACCACTTGATTTTGCTGTTTGAAGTGTTGATATGCTGCAACAGTCAAGATCACAACTCCCTTGGTGCTTGTTAATGTGACTTTGTTCTGGCATTATTGATGGGGGTTTAGAAGGCAGTCAGAGGCGGTGCACTTGCAAAGAATAATGCAAATGGCATGTTCTGTCAAAGCCTTTGTGAGTGCGACTGTTGTTCAATGTTTGATCTAAAATATTAGTGAACCGGACATTTTATTGTGTTGAAGATAGGCACAAAATGCTGGAGTAACTCAACGGATCAGGCAGCATCTCTGGAGAAAAGGAATAAGTGACGTTTCGGGGCGAGACCCTTCTTCAGACTCTTCTTCCAGAGATGCTGCGTGACCCGCTGATTTATTCCAGCATTTTGTGTCTGTCCTTGGTGTAAACCAGCACCTGCTGTTCCTTCCTACACATTTCATTTGTGTTTATGAATTGACCCAGTAGTTATAAATTAACTAGTAGTTGGATCCAACCTTATTGGGTATATTGCTATGTTTAGCCCTAAACCCAAGTAGGGGAACACCCCAAATGTTTGTAAACTTGTAGAATTTTATCTTTGAAACATTGTTAGGGTGTTTCTCAACCTGAATGCTCGGGATGGCACAGATCTCAAATGTAATTGTAAAGATCAACAATGTCTTTCTTTTGTCACTGGTAATCATGCAAAGTATGGCAGCGCCTTAAAGAACTCTATGACAGCCAACACATATTAGAAAAGGTGGCTGTGGAAAACACAAGTAGAGGGACATATCCCTTGAGTGTTCTCCACCCACTGTGATTGTCTTCATTGAGCAGCAAGGCATGGGTTCTTACAGTGACTTTGTTGTAGATTGAAAAATGTCATAAAACTAAATAATAATGTTTAATTTTTGAGGTACGCGTACTAGCAAAAAAAGCTAGTTTCGTTTATTGGTTTAGATTATTATTGTCATGTGTACTGACCTACAGTGAAAGCTTTTTGTTGTGTGTGTTATTCAGCAATGAAAAGATTATACATGATTCAGGTCGTCCACAGTGTACAAATACAGGATAAAGGTTATAACATTTAGTGCAAGAAAAAGTCCGATTAAAGATAGTTCACAGCTCTCCAGTGAGGTAGATGTGAGATCAGGGCTGCACTCCAGATGGTGAGAAGATGGTTCATTTGTCTGGTTACAGCTGGGAAGTGCTGAATCTACTTTTCCAGCACTTTTTGTCTCTTTGCTGAATAAGTGGAAATACATTTTCCCCCACAAGCAGGTTCTCAATATTTTGGTGATCTTGTCTTTAAATGCCTTAAAACACGTCCTTAAAGAACTAAACACATTTTCACACACAGTGAAGAAATTAAGATCATTCAGCCTTTCGAAGGCCATTGAAGCCATGTGATGAGAAATGGGGATGGATAGAGGAGCTTATAGAAACACCGTGAGTTCATGATATAGGGCAGCAGTGAATGGTGCTGGAAACCTGAGTATCTGAATGATCTCATCCTGCCCTTGTGAGACATGGACACCAGGACTTAATTGTGCAAATGAATTTAGAATAATGGAATGGTTGAATGTGCACTGTTCATAGTGAGAATTGAAATTATCTATTCCTGAATCTGATTACCTTGACTGTGTAATTTACTGCTTGTATTTTATTTTAAAGCGGTGTAAAATATAGAAAGCAAGATGTTAATGGTTGATGTCACATTAGATCTACTGAATTATGTATTGAATTTTTCAACAACTATTTAAAATAATTAAAGTCTAGTGCACAACGAGTATACTGAGACAGCTCTAAGATTTATAATTTACATTCATATTTTGCAAGGAGGAGACCAACTTTCAATGTGACCCTAATCATGTCCCCCTGTTTAGTGAAATAACATCCTCTTGGTTGTTTAGTTATGGCCTTGGAGATTGTGCGGTACAGCCATTTTGTATGTACCAGAAAAATATGCTTGATAATTAATGGTCTAAATAGGATGATGCAGAATACAGGGGGACAGCAGCATTGATTTAAACAAAGCTCAGTGAAAAGTGCATTTTTCAAATATTTTGTTATTTTATGTTTTTGTATTTATATGAAAGGGCCAAGGATTATGTGGACTATGAGGGCCCTGGATACTCTTTCTACAGCAGAAACATGTGAAAGAGAAGAACAGAGAGAGGATGAGAAATGTTTAAACAGAGAGAGAGAGAGATGTGAAATGGAGAGATAGGTGAGATAAATGGACAAGGTCATAAGTGATAGGAGTAGAATTAGGCAATTCGGACCATCAACTCTACTCCGCCATTCAGTCATGGCTGATCTATCTCTCCCTCCTAAAGTGTGAGAGAAATGGATGGAGGGAGAGAAGGTAAAAAATGAGGGAAATAAGTTTACTGTGAGTGAGGGATAAAGACTGAGGGGGAGGGAGAGGAACATAAAATGATGGTGGGAGTGAGAGAGATGGAGGGAGAGAATGGGACAAAGTATGAGGTGGATTGAGAGGGATTTGGGGAGATGCAGGGAGAAGGATAAAGAATGATGGAGGGAAAGAGAAGTGTAAAGAGTGAGCGGGAGAGGACAAGGTAAATGGGAATGAATGGATGAAGAGATGGGGATAAGTGTCATTTAAGGAGATGGAGGAAGTAAAGGGAAAGATAAAACGGTGATAAAGAGGAAGGCATGAGGGAAGGAGAAGATGGCGTTAAGATGGCGGTGCTGCCTTAGCAGCTGTGGCTCGCTTGCAGTACGTTTGTTTTTTTCGTTCTTTTGTCCTGTTTTAGTTAATTTTTGGTTTTATTTTATTATGTTGTGTATGGGTGAGGGGGAGAAACGTGTTTTTGGTCTCTTCTTTTGGGGGATGCGACTTCTCTTGTCGTATCCCCCGTGTCTGTCTCCGTCTGCGCCGAGGCCTAATGGCGGAGCTGGCGGCCTCGGAGCTGGGGCAGCGTTCCTGCCGCAACATCGGAGCTGTGGTGTTTCAGCGGCAACAACGGAGCTGTGGCATTCCAGCGGCAGCGGCGACACGACATCGGAGCTGTGGCGTTCCGGCAGCAGCGGCAACATGACAATGGAGCTGTGGTGTTCCGGCAGCAGCGGCAACATGACATCGGAGCTGTGGTGTTCCGGCGGCAGCGGCAACCCGGCATCGGAGCTGTGGCGTTCCGGCGGCAGCGGCGACCCGGCATCGGAGCTGTGGCATTCCGGCGGCAGCGGCGATCCAACCTCGGAGGTGGACGGTGGACGACAACGTCGGGAGCTCACAGGTCGCCTTGGAGCAGAGGGAGAACAAGGAGGGAAAAGACAAGGACTTTAAGATTTTTGCCTTCCATCACAGTGAGGAGGTGTTTGGTGAACTCACTGTCGTGGATGTTAAATTTGTGTTTATTGTGTGTTTTTGGCATTTTTATTATATGTATGACTGCAAGGCAACAAAATTTCGTTCAGACCGAAAGGTCTGAATGACAATAAAGGCTACTTTGACTTTGACTTTGAGAAGGCATGAAGTGAGTAACAGAGTGAGGGTGAGAGTGCGGGATGAAGAAAGGTGGAGAGGCAAAGGATGAGTGGTAAATAGAGGGAGGATTGGGGGAAAAGTTAATTGGGGAGAGGAATATGGTGAGAATGTTAAGTAGGGAGAATACACATTTAATTTAAGTAGAAAGAAAGAGACTGGACACTTTCATCATCCTCTCCCTTGTAACAGTAGTTGTAATGTATTCCAAAATAAAGGTTTGTTTCCTTGTGCCCACAGCTACAGGAATCCAAATTGACTTAAGAAATGCATGTGCCTGGAGAGGTAGAAACTTCAAATTATGCCATTACGTTAAGTGGAAAAATATGGTCTAACAGCTTTCCAACTTTAAATCAAAGGCTAATATCAATCAAAGGCATCTCTGCATTAGCTGCCATCCCCTGAATTAGGTATTCCTTCCTGCCTCTCCCTGGTTGTTGGCTAATAAAAATATACTTATGTTACACTTCCAACAGTAAGAAACATAATTCCTAACACTTGTCTGCACAGTTGTTGTTTAGTTTGGTTTAGTTCAGTTTGGAGATACAGCGTGGAAACAGGCTCTTCGGCCCACTGAGTCCACATAAACCAGTTATCGCCCATACACTAGTTCTTTCTTACACACTAGGGGCAATTTACAGAAGCCAATTAACCTACAAATCCGCACATCTTTGGGATGTGGGAGGAAACCAGAGCACCCGGAGTAAATCCATGCAGTCACAGGGAGAACTACAAACTCCATATAGACAGCGACTGTAGTCAGGTTTGAACCCGGATCTTTGGTGCTGTAAAGGCACCACTGTGCTGTTGGTGAAAGGCATGAAAACTAGTAAAACTATTAAGACATGATCTCATTTTAACTCGGAAGATTTTCCATTTCACCATCACTATTGAATAATCCTATATATTTTTAATTATAGGTATGTAATTCTCAGCATAATGATTATTAGATACAACGTTGTAATTTAAATGTTATAGTGACCCCCTTCACCACACATGAATGTTGTTATCCCTCCTAAAATCAGTATTTAGCTGTATCTTCCTCACACTATATACGGTTATTTTCACTGAGAAATAGTCTTAACAAGAAGGCATGCAAATCCAGTTTTGAGAGTTGGGGTTACGGTGATACTTGCAGGTTAGATACCTACAGTCTTCACTGATGTATAAATGTGCAATGTACCAGATTGTGCAATGTACCAGATTGTCTGGTTTGCCAGTTGAACTAAAGTTGAATATATGTCAGCAACATTGGGAGAGGAGGTAACCATTCAGATAAACAATAGCCACCGATTATATACAAAAAGCAGATTAAACGTAAACTGGATCAAATATCAACATCGTGAAATAAATTTGTTTTTCAAGAAAAGAACAAAAAGATTGATGAAAGGAATGCTGGCATTTATAATCTTTCACAATATTGGGCTGTCGTAAAGCAACTGATCAACAGCACCATGCTTTTGAAATTTGGTTTCTTCTGTTCTGCAGAATATAATATTTGCCTCCAATTTTACATGTGCATGTCATTTCCATAATTCAAATCTGGTGTAATTTGATGATAGGACCTTTTTTAGATTTAGAATGAAAGATCACAGTGATTGAAGAATAGCCTAATACCAGATTCTTAAAGATTTTAATAAATATTTTGAGGCTGATCGTAGTAAATAATTTAAATAAGTAAAGGGCCTGTCCCATGAGCATGCGACTCCATGCAGCAAGCGTGACCTAACGTGGTCGCTTGAGCCGTACAGCCTAGCGGGGCTGGTCCTACTTCGATCGTCGGAGCTGTATGGAGTTGTGCGGAGCTGGTCCCGACATTGCGCGGGGCTCCGAAAAGCTGACCGTTCAAAAATTCCGCGCGGCAACGGCCTGCCGGCCCGCAACCACCTCGACGCCGTACGTAGCGTCTTGACGCCGTACATCACGTGCGAACTTCCAGCGGACTTTGCTCGAACTTCACGTCACTCGCTCGACCTCCGCGCGGCCCCCGCTTCTGGTTTGTTCGCGCTCGCCACATGCAGGCGCATGCTGGTGGGACCGGGCCTGTACGGGGATCACTCGACCTCCACGTGGCTCCCGCGCAGCCCCCGCTTCCAGTTTGGTCGCGCTTGCCGCATGCATGTCGCATGCTCGTGGGACAGGCCCTTAAGTATGGAGTTTGCACAGTTACCTTATGAATTTTTATGCGTTTCCTCCAGCTCCATACAACTACCAAAGTTATACAGGTCTGCAGGGTACATGGACATTATAAATCGCTAGGTACGTCACAAGCCTGTTCTGAGCTAACATTATTTCAAAGACATTTCCTTAATTATGGCCTGATAACGGCGAAAAAATGAATACTTAAATTTTGGAAACACACATCAGTCCCTACTGTTAAGATGTGGATTACAAACATGCCCGAGACACTACATTTGGAAAATATTAGGCTTGTCTTGGCAGAAAACCCAGATCAATTTTTCAAGACATGGACACCCTTCACTGAATTCTTACAAGGATAGTATGGCGCAACACAACTTTGGATTTAAATCCAACTATGGGTTGGGTGAGGTGGGCGGGGGGGGGGGACGAGAGGCAGGTATACAGTGCATTCAGAAAGTATTCAGACCCCTTCACTTTTTCCACATTTTGTTAAGGTACAGCCTTATTCTAAAATGGATTAAATTCTTTTTTTTTTATCAGCAATCTACACACAATAGCCCTCAATAAAAAAGTGAAAGCAGGTGCTTAGAAATTTTTGCAAAATTATTAAAAGTAAATAACTGAAATATCACATCTACATAAGTTTTCAGACCCTTTACTCAGTACTTTATTGAGGCATCTTTGGCAGTGATTACAACCTCAAGTCTTCATGGGTATCACACTACAAGCTTGGCACACCTGTATTTGGGTAATTTATCCCATTCTTCTCTGCAGATCCTCTCAAGCTCTCTCAGGTTGGATGGGGAGTGTTGATGGACAGCTATTTTCAGGTCCCTCCAGAGATGTTGGATCGGGTTCAAGTCCGGGCTCTGGCCGGGCCACTTACGGACATTCACAGACTTGTCACAAAGCCACTCCTGCGTTGTCTTGGACGTGAGCTTTAGGTCGTTGTCCAGTTGGAAGGTGAACGTCTGCCCCAGTCCGAGGTCCTGAACGCTCTGGAGCAGGTTTTCATCAAGGATCTCTCTATACTTTGCTCCATTCATCTTTACCTCGATCCTGACTGGTCTCCCAGTTCCTACCACTGAAAAACATCCCTACAGCATGATGCTGCCACCACCATGCTTCACGGTAGATATGGTATAGGCCAGGTGATGAGCGGTGCCTGTATTCCTCCAGACGTGACAATTGGCATTCAGGCCAAAGATTTCAATCTTGGTTTCATCAGGCCAGGGAATCTTGTTTAGGTGCCTTTTGGCAAACTCCAAGCGGGCTGTCATGTGCCTTTAACTGAGGAGTGGCTTCTGTCTGGCCACTCTACAATAAAGGCCTAATTGGTGGAGTGCTGCAGATATACTTGTCCTTCTGGAAGTTTCTCCCATCTCCACAGAGGAACTCTGGAGCTCTGTCAGAGTGACCATCAGGTTCTTGGTCACCTCCCTGAATATGTTAGTAAGTCTCTATCCTAACATAAACGTAGAAACATAGAAATTAGGTGCAGGAGTAGGCCATTCGGCCTGCACCGCCATTCAATATGATCATGGCTGATCATCCAACTCAGTATCCCGTACCTGCCTTCTCTCCATACCCTCTGACCCCCTTAGCCACAAGGGCCACATCTAACTCCCTCTTAAATATAGCCAATGAACTGACCTCGACTACCCTTTGTGGCAGAGAGTTCCAGAGATTCACCACTCTCTGTGTGAAAAAAGTTCTTCTCATCTCGGTTTTAAAGGATTTCCCCCTTATCCTTAAGCTGTGACCCCTTGTCCTGGACTTCCCCAACAACAACAACTAAGGTCCTTCTCCCCCAATTGCTCAGTTTGGCCAGGCTCTATGAAGACAGTTCTATTTATGAATGACGGAGGCCACTGTGCTCTTCGGGGCCTGCAATGCTCCAAAAAATGTTTTATACCCTTCCCCAGATCTGTGTCTCAACACAATCCTGTCTCGGAGGTCTACAGACAATTGCTTCGTCTTCATGGCTTGTTTTTTTGCTCTGACATGCACTGTCAACGGTGGGACCTTATATAGACAGGTGTGTGCCTTTCCAAATCATGTACAATCAATTTAATTTACCACTTGTAGACTCCTATCAAGTTGTAGTAAAACATCTCAAGGATAATCAATGGAAACACGATGCACCAAAGCTCAATTTTGAGAGTCAAAGCAAAGGGTCTGAATACTTACGTAAATATGATATTTCAGTTATTTATTTTTTAATTATTTTGCAATAATTACTAAACACCTGTTTTCGCTTTTATATTATGAGGTATTGTGCGTAGATTGATGATAAAAAAAATGACTAACCAATTTTAGAATAAGGCTGTAATGTAACAAAATGTGGAAAAAGTGAAAGGGTCTGAATACTTTCTCAATGCACTGTATCTCCACTTTTTTTTTCTTTTCTCTTTTTTTCCTTCTCACATATATCTTTATTCACTCTTTAGCCACATTACTTTGGTAGTCTAGGGGTCCTATCTTGTCACTTTTCACTTTTTCTCTTTCTTGTTCTTTCTCTTTTCTTTTCCCTTATTTTCAAGTTAAAAGGTTAAAATTGAAGCTGTACAATAATTGTATAATTTTATATGCCGATTATTTTATTCTTGTACAATTGCTTCTAATAAAAATAATTTAACTTTTTTAAAAAAAAAGACATCATAAATTGCCTCTTATATAGAGGTAGAATTTGGAGACTAGATGTTGACAGGAATATTGGGAGAATGAAAAATAATGGGATTGCTCTGAAATGGTGCTCAATGCACTCCACAAATAGGCTCTTTGGCTCAACATGCCCACGCGAACCAACAGGCCCCATCTAAACTAGTCCCACCTGCCTGCTTTTGGCCCCTATCCAAACTTCCGCCTCGACGAGCGGCATGGTGGCGCAGCAGTAGAGTAGTTGCCTTACAGCGCCAGAGTCCCGGGTTTGATCATGACTACAGGTGCTGTCTGTATGGAGTTTGTACGTTCTTCACATGGCCATGTGAGTTTTCTCCAGGAGCTCCGGTTTCCTTCCACACTCCAAAGAGTACAGGTCTGTAGGCTAATTGGCTTGGGAACATTGTAAATTGTGTCTTGTAAGTGTAGGATAGCGTTAATGTGCGGGTATCGCTGGGCGATGCAGACTCGGTGGGCCAAAGGGCCTGTTTCCGTACTGTATCTCTAAACTAAACTATCCATGTACTTGTCTAAATGTTTCTTAAACATTGCAATAGTACCTGCCTCAACTATCTCCTCTGCAGCTTTATCCTTACATCCACCATCCTTTGTGTAAAAAAAGTTACCCTCAGGTTACCATTAAATCGTTTCCCCCTCACCTTAAACCCATGTCCTCAGATTCTCGATTCCCCTACTCTACGCAAAAGACTCTGTGTGTTTACCCAATCTATTCCTTACACGATTATGTACACAATGATATTCCTCTCATGGATTTCTCGATAGACACATTGTAAGGGAAAGAGCAAGTACATCCATGCATAGGACACGTAGACCACGTGCAAAGTTATCTTTCTACCAACTTTAACCTTTACACTTGCAGCAACTATTTCCAATGTAAACCCAGTAGAAACCATGTGGTTCCACTTTAAATATTGCAACTGTAACAACAGGAGGGCAAGACTAACATCACTTTGCACAAAAATGCCAAATTCTCAGTTGAGCATAACATCATGGTTAGATTTTAATGCCTTTGAAATGCAGTTAATTTTGGCCAACATGAAGTAATACAGCAATTGTAATTGGAACCAGGGCAACAGCCTGCTTTCTATTACACATGTTTTTGAACTCTCAATACTTATGAAGTGAATTAACTTTTGAGAGCTGGTTTCCAAACAGGGCGTGTGTTTGACTTACAGCTACTTGGAATGTTTTCTTTCGGAAGGAATGGAAAAATGACGATGCTTTATATATATATATATATGATTTATAATACATATCTATATAAGTAAAACATATCTGCCGCTCGGTGGTTTACTTTTGATCTGAAATGCCTGCAGTGTCTTGGAAGTATCAAAGCAGAAGGCAGTGGTAAGGAAGCAATTTTCTTACCAGCAACATGGAGCGGAGGTTTGTTTAATTAGATGGAATCACTGTTACAAATTGGTGTTACCACAGCCATTGGAAGTGCACACAGGAACTGAGCAGCTCACCCCTTTGACTTGGTAAATATGGTGAGAGAATGGGTCCTTTTCTTTCCAGTGTTCGAAGGTCACAGCCCAATAATGTCTCAAATGCTAAGAAGTGTTTTAAAGATGACCATAGTTGTAAATTCTGCTTTTAGAAAGTTTGCTTTACACTGGCAAGAAAAACCTGGGTTCATCCATCACTTGGTGCAATATTGTCAACTGACCACACCCACATGCACATGCATATGTGCATGCATGTAAAAACGCACATACACAATTAATATAATCTAAGCATTTTTGAAGGCTACTGAGCAGCATTGCGAGTGTGCAGAGGCCATTGAGTGTGTTGCAATGTGAGTACACTACAGGCACCACTGTGTGAGCAGCAGTGTGTGTGTACCAGGGCTGCCAACACTGGGTGGGAGTTGGGAGTGAGAAATTGCAACCCAATAATAAGACATACGTTTCGAATATGGTTTCAATTTCGTAAGATTTTTTGACTAAATGATTTTATCTTATCGAGTCCTATCTTATCCAATTTTCTCTTCCAACCTTCTAGTATTGATCAAGTCTTTTTGTTATGGAAGAGGAAGGGATTAGTAGCTTTTCGTGATTTGTTTTTGGATGGTTGTTTTATGTCTTTCGAACAACTCTCCAATAAATATAATTTACCTAATTCACACTTTCTTAGATATTTACAAATTAGACTTTTTTGAAGGATACTCTACCCCCTTTTCCACTCCCACATCAAACCAAAATTTATGTGTGCAGCAGTGTGAGTGTGCACTGCCACCGAGCCTGTGTGTGTGTGAAGCAGTGTGAGTTGCACTGCCACGGGACCCACTTAGAATGCCAGGGTAATAATTTATCTGGTAAATCCTTCTTGTTTAAAGCTGAGAACCCATTACAAAGGTGCCACATGCTGATCCCGGATGGCAAGGTAACAGCAGGCATTAGGAATGCACTCTGCTCCTCACCATTACTCACTTGCCAATGGAGGTCAAACCTCCCAACAGTTGAAGTAGTAATGCATCCTTCTCGTGTCTTGGCACAGAGGGATCAGGATCTGCAGTATTGACCTGCCCAGTGTATCATGGCTAGTCATGTTCGGATATTCTTCATAGGTTCATAAGAGATAGGAACAGAATTAGACCATTCAGCCCATCAAGTCTACTCTGCCATTCAATCGTGGCTGATCTATCTCTCCCTCCTAACCCAATTCTCCTGCCTTCTCCCCATAACCCCTGACACCCATATTAATCAAGAATCTATCTCTGCCTTAAAATTATCCATGGACTTAGCCTCCCCAGCCTTCTGTGGCAAAGAATTCCATAATATTGCCAGCTATGACCTCAAACAAAACTGGCATGACTTCCACTTTAACATTTGTAACGTTTAAATCTCAATTTTAAGGGGCGGGACAGTGGCACAGTGGCAGAGTTACCATTCGGTTCTTTCCGGAGATCCCTGAAGCCCTGTTTGGTTTAGTTTTAGTTTAGAGATACAGCAGAGAAACAGGTCCTTCGGCTCACGAGTACACGCCGACCAGCAATCCCCACACACTTACTCGCTATTCTACACAAACTAGGGACAATTTACAATTTTACCAAGCCAATCAGCCTACAAACCTGTACGTCTTTGGAGAGTGGGAGGAAACTGAAGCACCCGGAGAAAACCCACGCAGATCACTGGGAGATCGTACAAACTCCATACAGTCAGCACCTGTAGTCAGAATCGAACCCGGGTCTCTGGCACTGTAAGGCAGCAACTCTACCGCTGCGCCACCTCTGCTTATCAACAGCTCTGGTTTAAAGATTTAGCAGCTGTGGGCGCAGGAAGATCAAGCTGCAGGGCGATTGAAGTGTCATCTACTGTATTTCAGCAAATCTGAGCTCTGCGGTAGCATTTTATGGCTGCTGATTTTGGCAAATCTCACGTTGAATAAAAAGCAACCATTGAGGAGTATTTCTCATTTCTTTCACCCCCTCCCTCTCTCCACAGTCCCTGCGAAAGCCGCCTTAAATCATTCGGCAGCAGATGCCTTGAAAATCACTCCAGAGAAGGTTATAGCTGCACTGAACGTCACGCAGTGCAGAAAATAAATCAAGATAACAAATGAAAGATTCTCACTTAGACGGTTGCAAGTACACCACTCCGAGTTGCTGTTGCAGAAGGCAGCCTGTTCGGTGATGTGATACATATTTCTTTCATGATATCATCCTTTAAATGCGCTCCTCGATTGATGTTTTGCATGTTAATTGTTTCCATCCACAGTCGCAAAGGATGACCAGCATTCACAGTTAACATAATTTTTGTTGTGCTTCATTATATACAAGGAACAGAAGAGAGACATTTTGTATTTTGGGAGTACTGTTTTAAACTGTAGCTCCATTCTTTGAAAAGGAGACTCAGGCAAGCTGATGTCTTGAAATTGGCAAGTGGGATCATGGTGAGTGAACGGTTTAGAGAGAAATACACAGATCACGTCATGCAATTCTTCTAAAATTAGTATCTGCAGGGACTGTAAAGGTTGAAACTAGTAAATAGCATTACCCGGTTGTAGTGAACATGAGTGAATTTGTTAATGTGGATGCCGATGGCTAAAGAGCACCACTGGGTCCATGTGGCAAGTATATTGGACAGATGCCACAGGTTCCTGTATCGTAGCTGCTGGCTGCAGAATAGCAACCACAAAATGCAATGGCTGTCTCTTTCCTCTTTGTTCTTCCACACTGTTCTTCTGTTCACAAACTCTTTGGTGGGATGGTGTTCATGTACCTGCAGGTAGTGTAGGTAGCACAAAGCTCCAGAGATTCAGTCTCAACCTGGTACTGTCTATGTGTTCACTGCACATGCTCCATGTGACTTCCCTAGAGTTTTAGGCTGCAGGTTTTAACATTCTCATCCATACCTTCAAGTGGACGCTTAGCCTTGTCCCTCTCAGTTTCTGCATTCTTTTATAAATCCTGCATTTCTGCGCTCTTCCAATTCTTTCCTCCTATGGATCTCTATTTTAATCAATCCCTCATTAGGTTTTTGATTTTTTCCCCTCAACATCTCCCTCTTGGTGCTTCTTTCTCTTTTAATGTGCACTAGAACCCATCTCTTTGACCAACTTTGATTAAACAGAACCGTTTGATTTCCAGCTCAGTTGGGTCATTGGCTAACATAAACTGCCTCTGGTAGAGGTGATGTATATTGTCCAATATCGATGGACAAAAAGGTTAGCATGCACACGGTGGGACCAAGAGTCATATCTCTGCTGTATTCTGTAATTCTAGTCTTCTTATCGAGTCCACTTCACGCTAAGACATTGTTCAGCCAGAGCTAAACACACTTCTCCGCATCTGCATACAATGGTGTCTTGCGCTTCTTGTGCTTCTTGTGCGTAGTGGTGGAAAGATTTGTGGAAACAGAGCCGTGATGTGAGGACTCTTTCCTTGACCCCTATAACTCTAGTAAGTTACAGGGACAAAATAGTGGGAACATAGGATTGATGGGATTTCTCTGGGAACCAAAATAGACTTAATGGCCCAAATAGTTTAATTTTATGTTGTAAACGGCCTGTCCCACTTGGGCGTCATTTACGCGTAATGTACACGATCATTTACGCGTCATGACGCACGACGTGCGCGCATGGTGTGTGGTGATGTAGGCAGTGACGCGCGGTCGCACGCGGCGCCCCAGGATTTTGGGATGTACAAAATCTTTATGTGCCATCTGCGTGATGCGCAAATGACGCCCAAATGGGACAGGCCCTGAAGGAAATATAAACTCACCATCCTCTACTCGCATTCTTCACACGCTAATGGCTTGTCCACTTCCAAGCAAATATTACCTCTGGCATATCCAGTTGGAATTTATGTTAATCACTCCCATAAAGCACAAAACTGTGGCCTGTGTTTAGGTATGTTACAAAACCTACCTGAATCGTGGCTGAGCATCTGCCCTACCCCGCGTGTGTGATTTTGGCGCTGTTTAGAGGGGGCGGGTTTAAAACGCGATTTTTACTAGGCTGTTCCAATCGAAAATGTTCAGCCTAGTAAATCATTAACGGAAAATCGCTGAAAGACCCCGTCGCAAAAGGTATTATTAGTTTTTATGGCCTTGTATAATATTTATAGTAGTTTAAAAATCACTCTCTCACTCCGCAACCTCTCGCAGCCCCAGGGTTTTATAAAGCAAACAATTAAAGGTATGTACCTTATTTTTACATTAAATGGGGCTTGTATATAACCCTGTATATAAAGGAGAGATAAGTTGTTTTGGCCTTCCATCACAGCGATGTGATGGATGTTTATGTAAATTATGTTGTGTCTTGGGTCTATTTGTTTGTAATGTATGGCTGCAGAAACGGCATTTCGTTTGGACCTCAAGGGGTCCAAATGACAATTAAATTGAATCTTGAATCTTGAATCTTGGAGTGAAGAATTTGTTTTTGCGGCTACACAACATGCGATGTACTAAATGGTTCGATGGTCCTTTGTTGTCACGTGTACCATTTAAGGTACAGTGAAATTTGATTTACCATTCATGTCATAATCTAATCATAATCATAATTTATTAGCCAAGTATGTTTTGCAAAACTTACGAGGAATTTGGTTTGCCATACAGTCATAACAAAAAAAGCACAAAGACACACATGTCTAGGATGGAACTGCAGATGCTGGTTTAAACCAAAAATTGACACAAAAGCTGGAGTAACTCAGCGGGACAGGCAGCATCTCTGGAGAGAAGGAATCGGTTTTTAAAATCATTTTTTAACATTTCATTATTTTTCTCACCCTTGTCCTATCCTAATGGCACAGCATAGAAGGAGACCATTTGGACCTTTGTGTTGTGCCAACACATAGAGAGTACCATCTAGTGACCAAATCCCTTGTATTTGTATTATACATGCTGGGAGTCCTCAGCCATAAACAATGATTATCCCTGCAAGCTATTCATCCAGTTCCCAATTAAAAGTTAGCTGTAAATGTACTTCCAGTTTTCCTAAAGCCCCTGTCCTACTTTCCCGAGTTACTCACAAATTCTCCCGCGTTTTCCCCTTGATTCAAGCTCGGAGATGCCAGCCGTAGGTGCTCGGGGCTGTTTTTTTTACTTGGAGACATTTTTCAACGTGCTGAAAAAACATCCCGACTTACCTGATGCCCCGAGTACCTACGGCTGGCATTACGAGTCGCTACGAAATATCTACGGACTCGCTACGGACTCCTACAGACTCACTACGGACATTCTCCGAGTTTGAATCAAGGGGAAAACTCGGGACAATTCGTGAGTAACTCGGGAAAGTGGTCCAGGGGCTTTACACGTGCTGCATTCCGGACCATGACTTTACTGAGCGCAAATGAAACTAAGAGCTTTGCATCTCTCACCCTTTTAGATAATTGTCTTAATTCTGCAACATCTGGTTATAGACCTCTCTGCTATAGGAACCAGGTTATCGTTTAAGTTCATAAATTAATGTTATAGAATTAGGCCCATCATGTCTCCGCCATTCAATCATAGCTGATCTATCTTTCCTTCTCAATCTCATTCTCCCCGTAAACCCTGACACCCGTATTAATGAAGAGTCTGTCAATCTTCACCTTAAAAATATCCATTGACTTGGCCTCCACTGCCTTCAGTTGCAATGGATTCCACAGATTCACCACTCTCTGACTCTCCTCACCTTCTTTCTAAAGGTGTCCTTTTATTCTGAGGCTGTCATTTCTAGTCCTAGACTTTCCCACTAGTGGAAACAACTTCTCCTCTAATGAAAAGCATGATATTGAATTGCTTCACATTGCTTTAAGAGAGTACATACAACCTCTCCAGTCTCTAAGTCATTCATTCATTCATTCATTAATTCATTCATCATCGTTGAAAACATTAGTGACGCAGTGGTGCTGGCTTCTGACGGGAACGGTGATGGACGCATCACACATCTCTGTCCTCCAGTTCTTGCAGACTTCCTCCACTGGAAGTATAGGATTTTGGTGTGTGTGCTTTTCATCATTCCTTACAATGCTATGTACGACAGAGATCGCAAATTCTACTGAAGTGGGGATGGCCATTGGCTCGCTAGAAGCTCATCTGCCCTTTGACAGGTCTTGTTTTTGGACCTGCTGGGGGTCTACAGCCCCCTCTTCACCTGGCAAACCAGGTGGGGGAGACGGTTTAGTCGCCAACTATCCGACCATGGAGCAGGTAGCTCGGGATTACATGGTACCCGTGGCGGGGGGAACTCCCATGATGTAAATCATATGGGATAAAGTTGCTGAATGTGATTTGATGATTCAGTAGCAACAATGAGGCATCACACAGCAGGATGAGTACAACTGGCGGAGCTGCAAACTCACGGCTCTAGAGACCTATGTTCAATCCTGACTTCAGGTGCTGCCTGTGTGGTATTTGCAGGCTCTCTGCATGAATGTGTGCGTTGCTCAGGGTACTCTTGTATCCTCCCGCATCCCAAAGATAAACGCAGGTCCACCACCAATTTTACGGCATCCTTGTTTCCAAAGCCTTTTTGGATTATCCATTTCGCCAGACCAACAGAGGTCATGACCTCCAAAAGGAGTCCAATGGTACTGGAATGGTCCATCTAGGCAGTCAAGGAGCCGAGACATTGGCCCGCAAAGTCTGCCTTGGAAGTTGGCCAAGTGAACAGATCTGCTGGCTCTGACTGGGCAAGAGTTCCAGAGCCCCAGTTGCAGGGAGCTAATTTGACCCACCGATCGGCTGTGGAAGTCGGGAACGGATCTGCAGTCTCCAGCCAGGCTGGAGTTCTAGAGCCGTGGCCGAACGACGCGGAAGTACAAATGAGGTCAAGATTGGCCACATCACCCGGTGCCATATTTTCAGGGGGAAAGGGGTTTATTAATTCTGCTTTTGTAATGATGTAATCTCTTAAGGTGGTGCGGACCACCAGTTGCCAGAAAACCGGTGGTGGACCTGTAGTAGATAAATTCACCACTGTAAACCATATAACCATATAACCATATAACAATTGCAGCACGGAAACAGGCCATCTCGGCCCTACAAGTCCGTGCCGAACAACTTTTTTTCCCCTTAGTCCCACCTGCCTGCACTCATACCATAACCCTCCATTCCCTTCTCATCCATATGCCTATCCAATTTATTTTTAAATTATACTAATGAACCTGCCTCCACCACTTCCACTGGAAGCTCATTCCACACCGCTACCACTCTCTGAGTAAATTCAGATTCAGATTCAGATTCAATTTAATTGTCATTGTCAGTGTACAGTACAGAGACAACGAAATGCATTCGAAGTTCCCCCTCATATTACCCCTAAACTTCTGTCCCTTAATTCTGAAGTCATGTCCTCTTGTTTGAATCTTCCCTATTCTCAAAGGGAAAAGCTTGTCCACATCAACTCTGTCTATCCCTCTCGTCATTTTAAAGACCTCTAACAAGTCCCCCCTTAACCTTCTGCGCTCCAGAGAATAAAGACCTAACTTATTCAACCTATCTCTGTAACTTAGTTGCTGAAACCCAGGCAACATTCTAGTAAATCTCCTCTGTACTCTCTCTATTTTGTTGACATCCTTCCTATAATTGGGCGACCAAAATTGTACACCATACTCCAGATTTGGTCTCACCAATGCCTTGTACAATTTTAACATTACATCCCAGCTTCTATACTCTATAAAGTGACCCTAGTTTGTAAGTAAGAGAGAGATAGGTGAATGGGGGGAGGGACGGGGGGTGGTGTAGAGGAATATGGGGACATTTTTTTAAGTACCAGGATTTGTGTAAATAAGAGCTTGATGGACACACACACTCAGTGGGCTTGGAGGCCTGTTTCAATGCTGCATGACTATGACTATTCAACACAGAATACAGATCTATCTATCCAGAGTAGATAGATCTTGATATCTAAGAGATATGGTGCAATGCCAGGAAGTGGTACTGAAGTGAAAAACCAAACATAATCTTACTAAATGGCTAAAAAGGCATAAGGAGATGAGTAGCCTATTACTGGCTACTTGTTATGGTTAACACAATAGGATTTTGCTGCCATAATAATGTGTGATTTTTCCAAAAAAATTCTGGGAAACTGCACTTGCTAAATCAATATTATTAGTTCTTAACCACGTAGAAATTATCATCACTCCTAAAACGCACTCAAACCTATTAACCTTAAGAATAAGGGGTAGGCCATCTAGGACTGAGATGAGGAAAAACTTTTTCACCCAGACAGTTGTGAATCTGTGAAATTCTTTGGCACGGAAGGCAGTGGAGGCTGAAGGACCTGTCCCACTGTACGAGGTAATTCAAGAGATTTAAAAAAATTTCAAACTCGTGGTAAATACGTAGAATGTACGTAGCGGGTACGTCGGAGCTCGGGAAGTCTCTTAGTGGCTCGTAACGCTAACGGCAGGTACTCGGGAAACACGGTAAGCTCGTGAAGATTTTTCAACATGGTGAAAAATGTCCACGAGAGCCCCGAGTTCCTACGAGCGTCTATTACCGTAATTCTCCAAATCAGGGGACACTCGGGAGAATTACCTCGTACAGTGGGGCAGGCCCTTAATTCACTAGATGTATTCAAGGGAGAGTTAGATATAGGGCTAACGGATTCTGGAGTGTGGGGAGAAAGCAGTAACACGGTACTGATTTTGGATGATCAGCCGATCAAATTGAATGGCGGTGCTGGCTCGAAAGGCTGAATAGCCTACTCCTGCACTTATTTTCTATGTTTCATCCCCAAACCTGCCGAGGTACAATTTTCTCTGTGTTAAGTATCGTTCAACATCTCAGTGAAGTGGCTCCTCTGTGTAGCATGAAGGGAGTCAGCGGTGGTGTACCAGAGTGAACCAAAATGTACATGCTTCAACAAACTCGCAAAGGTAGCAGTTAAAAATAGAAACTCTGTGAATGTTCCCACTTTGAGGCCAGGAGCACAAGCCAATTATGACACCTCTGCTCCAGCCATTGAAAAGAACAGAGGTAGCTAATTCAGCCTGCATGATCTTGAAGCCAAAGTCGATGCCTCACCCAAGCCTCCTCTCAGCCCTTGTCTCTTAACCCTGTCAGTAAAGCATATTGCTGTCTCCCTTCTTAATTTTCCTCTGGCAAATCTCATAATAAACTATAAGAATCTGGGTTAAAGATTGGATTTCTGAATTCTAAACACTGAATTCTGATTGCAAATTAATAGTAACTATAGATAGACACAAAATACTGGAGTAACTCAACGGGACAGGCAACATCTCTAGGGAGAAGGAATGGGTGACATTTCAGGTCGAGACCTTCCTCAGACTACAGAGTCTGAGTCTGAGGAAGGGTCTTGATCCGAAAAGAGTCTGAAGAAGGGTGTCGACCCGAAACGTCATCCATTCCTTCTCTCCAGTGGTGCTACCTGGCCTGCTGAGTTACTCCAGCATTTTGTGTCTATCTTTGGTTTAAACCAGCATCCGCAGTTCCTTCATACACATTAATAGTAATGCCCCTGTCCCACTTAGGAAACCTGAAAGGAAACCTCTGGAGACTTTGCGCCCCACGCAAGGTTTCCGTGCGGTTCCTGGAGGTTGCAGGTGGTTGCCGGAGGTTGCAGGTAGTGGAAGCAGCAAGACTGACAAAAACCTCCGGGAACCGCACGGAAACCTTGGATGGGGCGCAAAGTCTCCAGCAGAGTCTCCGTTCCGGTTTCCTAAGTGGGACGGGCATAACTATCTTGCCTTTAGAACTATTCAATTTGCCCTCCAATGCCCTTCCCACGCCACCACCTCTGCATCTACCGTTTCATAATCTTAAAATACCATCCTTCAGCACAGATCAAGGATTGAAACTTATTGCCAGTGGATCCAATTTGCTACAATAAACCCGTGAAGCGCAGGTTTGCAATTGTGGACCGTTTACCAAAAAGCACAGCCGTTTGTAATAAATCACCTGCTTTTAAAATGAAATAGCTGCAAGGCACTGCCACTTTGCCATATTAAATTTTCTAGATTTTGTTATTACTTCCCAAATGCTTTCCAATTTTCCAAGTGCAGTTTTACACCTGCCAAACTTCCAGTTCATTTGCCAATTCTCATTAATCTTTCAATTGAACACGGGTTGATCAGAATGTGGAAAAGCCCAACGTGGTAATCCTTAAAAATATCACAACCAGGGTTTTTTTAATATATTTATCCTGCTCTCAATCATTATCTCTGCCAATCTATAAATCATAAATTATTCATCCATTGGATCAATATTGCAACAGTATTTTACAATTGCACAAATTGCTAATGGTTCGGAGGAAGTATTAAGGCTTGATGCTTCTCCTCCCCATTATCCTCGCTGTCTTCCTCTATCTTTTTCCTCTGCATCAGAATGGGGATTGAACGTCAATGAAATCATTCAGATGCATCACATTATTTAGACCATTAATCTTGACCCTGAATGTCCTACACACAGATGTCTACTCTATTGTCTGGTATATTTTAGATTTCACCTGCTTAATATGTTAGTGCATGATTTAATTTATTTTGCAGGGGTGACGTTTGTGATGTTAGCAGGAAAGTGTTTAGTGTTCCAGTAAAGCGTGCTACGTTATCTAGCTCGGCTATCATGGTGCGTGTGAGAGATTACTGAAACAAAGAATTTTGTCAAACTTCAGTCCATAATATCTTTGGCCTTTTTCGTGCATTTTCGCTTGCCTTTTGAGACTCGGAAATTAAAGAAAATGTTAGCTTTATATATTTTTTTGAAGGCATTAAAATGTGAATGCATTCTTCACAGCACATTTCGTCCATACGGTCAGAAATATATAGTACAGAAGGTCATTTGGCTCATTGTCTCCATGTCAATTGAATAAGTTACTTAGACTCACTCATTTCTTTCCTTCTCAATAGCCTCAAGGGTTATAGTCCATCATTCAGATTTCCTTTAAAGCTGATGCAGTTCTTAATCTATGTCACCCTGGTAATCACAGAGGTCCAGACTTGCACCTTACCAGTGACGGAATAAATATCTCCTATTGTTTTTCCCCAATTGTTTAGAATTAAAGCACCCCTTTCATCCAGTAATTCCGGATAGATTGTAATGATCATTTCCATATGGAATGCGCAATCTTGAGCAAAATACAAAATGCCAGGTAACTCAAGAAGTTCCCCGATCCAAAACGTCATCTATACATTCCCTCCACCAGTAACAAATTCTGCTGAGTTACCCAAACACTTTGCGTTTTGCTCAGGATTTTCCTGCTCTGGAAATTCCTTAAATCCTAGAAAATTGTTCTTGATCTTTACTGCGTGTTAAACTATTGAAAGACATTTTTCTGCAGTGGTGTAGCAGTATTTCATAATAGGATTTAATATTCATGGAGATAGCCTAGTACTGGTGCTACACAATAGATTATATTGTGGCGGCTCCTAAGGGTCGTGCCATTATACTGCTGAACCCCTCGGCACAGGAGTGGTGCAGTCCAGAGGCGGCCCTCAGCCGGAGGGTTTAAAAGGCAGGGTTTGGGTGCCATTTTCCTCTGGTTTCGTCTTCCCTTCAAACGGGAGGAATACAATAAAGGTGCTTCTCAAACACTGGACTTTGTGCCTCCTTTTGAGACCCACGCACCACAATATCTTTCTTATATTCCCAATTGCTATTCTCCAACACAACTTTCGTTACAATTTGCATTCTAATTCTATTCATGTTCTTTATTTTCTGATCCTGTACAATGTTTCTTTATCAATTTATTTGTATTCCTCCTTATCTAGACCTTTGCAAGTTTTTTTGTCATTAGTGTTTATAAATATTTTCTGTTGTGTATAAACCTGACAATGCAAAGCTTTGATTTTATTTGCATGTATGCTAGGTTTTACCTTTTGTCAGATGAAAGTGAGGTTTCAATAGCTGTGCCATTTCATTTATGGATAGACTAAAATAAAAGGATTTAACATATATTCATTTCTGCAGATAATCACTTTTGAATGATTACAATAAACAAGCTGACTACAGTTTAATCTGTGTGCAAACAACAATGTTTTCATACAGTTCCATGGAAAACATTTTGTACTTAAAGTGTAGGAAGGAACTACAGATGCTGGTTCACACCGAAGATAGACACAAAATGCTGCGTCCACAATTCTCTTCAATTTCTTGCGGTTTTGGATGGAGCTGTTCCCAAACCAAGCTGTCATGCGTCCCGATCATATACTCCATTATACCTCAGCGGGACAGTCAGCATCTCTGGATAGAAGGAATGGGTGGCGTTTCGGGCCAAGATTATTTCTTCAGACTGAAGAGTCTGAAGAAATATCACCCATTCCTTCTATCCAGAGATGCTGCCTGTCCCGCTGAGTTACTCCAGCATTTTGTGCCTATATACTTTGTAAGGCTCCAGGAGTAAACCTCAAGAAAATCCAGAGTTGGAGCCCCTAAGGCAGTTCGTCGTTGTCTACAACCTCGCTCTGGCAGCTCCTGCGATGGCGCTGGTGCCAAACTGTAACAGCCCTGTCGTTCCTTTGGATCGATCAGCGACGAGAAGAGGAGGGACGTGCTGCATGGGCAGCAGCCTGTCCTCCATATAACATCGCCCAGGTTTGCATCCAACCAGGATCCATGGTCAGTCATGACCGAGGAGGGCCTACTACTTTGTAATTACATTTGGTTCAAAGGAAACGGTTTCATTTATAATTACTTTGTATTTAAATCCATTGTAAGCTTTTCCATTCAATTTCTGGAACCTCTTCCAGACCATGAAGGTTCAGATCACACTTTAATTTCTCTCATCCCAACCAGCAGAGATTGTATGGCACAAAAGCAAATTGCCATGTTATACACTTTGCTGTTTTCATGCTAGGGATAGGGTTTTTCTAGACCAGGTTCTATAAGGGGAGAGGAGTGAGAGGCTCCACCTGTCTCAATCCCTTCCTACATGTTATCAGTGGGAATTATTGCAGACCACTTTTTTAGAAAAGAGGTATAATGGAGTATATGATCGGGATGCATCACAGCTTGGTTTGGGAATAGTTCCATCCAAAACCGCAAGAAATTGTAGAGAATTGTGGATGCAGCCCAGACCATCACACAATCTTACATCCCTTCCATTGAGTCCATCTACACCCACGCTGCCTCGACAAGGCTGCCAGCATAATCAAAGATGACTCAACTCTGACACTCCCTCTTTGCCCCTCTTCCATCAAGCAAGAGGTACCGAAGTGCGAATACACATTTCTTCAGATTCAGGAACAGTTTCTTCCCAGTTGTTATAAGGCAACTGAATCACCCTAACTAGAGAGTGGGCCTGAACTACCATCTCAGCTACTACCTCATTGGAGACCCTTGGACTATCTTGAATCGGGCTTTATTGGACTTTATCTTGCACAAAAAAGCATTATTCCTTTTATCCTTGTAACTGTGCACTGTGGGTGGCTTGATTGTATTCATGTATAATCATTCCACTAACTGGATAGCACACAACAAAAATGTTTTTTTCTACCTCGGCACACGTGACAATAACTTAAGCTAAACTAAAATGATGATGTTATCTCTATTTTCTTTGCAATTAAATATTTAAGAATGTACATGGTAAATTACATTAAAGCTGATTAATTGCCAATCCTTTACACATACAGATAGCTTGGCCCAGAATTTTCATTCAACAACATGGGGTCCCACTCTACCCACTGAAGGTTGAGTGATCTATGTAACAAGAACATCTGCTTTTTCTAATGCTGACTGATGTCAGACATCAATTCTAACCTAACCCTGCTGCTCAACATCCCCAATGACATTAAGAACACCCAGTCATATCATAGAAAATTAAGAGCAAAGCAGGAAACAGTTGCTTTAAAAAAAAAACACTTTACTGTGTTAAATAATTGTTGGAACGTGCATACAATCCATCACAGTGAAGCGGAATTATAACTAATATTTGAAATCACTCAGAGATAGACACAAAAAGTTGGAGTAACTCAGCGGGACAGGCAGCATTTCTGGAGAGAAGGAATGGGTAATGTTTTGGGTCGTCGGTTTAAACCAAAATCTGCAATTCCTTCCTATCCATTCACTCTCCATTTAGAAATATTTATGGAAGGAAATTACATTAGTTTTAGTTTTAGTTTAGTCTGGTTTAGAACTACAGCATGGAAACAGACCCTTTGGCCCACAAAGTACTCACCGACCATTAATCACCCCTGCACATTCTATGCTATCCCATTTACCCATCCGCACCTTGCACAATGGGGGCAATTTACAGACACCAATTGACCTGAAAATCCGCACGTCTTTGGAGAGTGGTGGGAAACCGGAGCCACTCGAAAAAAGAAAGTATTTGTATAGGTGAATAAGCAATAATTGTGACAGGATGCTATTTAAAATCTCAACTAAATACATGATAAGCAAGCTACTGTTTAAATACATGGAATTCACATTGGTTCAAGCAAATTTTAGTTTTGGATGCATGAAATAAGCTGCAAGCCATGTGCCCCAGACCTCTGACAACAATCTGAGGATTTTCCTCAAATAGGCCCATATCTAATAATTCGACAAGAATCAAGAGTGTTTTACTGTCTAATGTCCCGATAATGGAATAATGAAATTCTTACTTGCAACAGCACAACAGATATGTAATCATAGTACACGGTAAAACTCACAATAACAAAAGAAAGTTCCGAATATATATGTATACGTGTGTGCATGTGTGTGTATATATGTATGTGTGTGTGTGTGTATGTATGTGTGTGTGTGTGTGTGTGTGTGTGTGTGTGTGTGTATATTTTTTTTTACCATCGCGCTAAATAAACTGACAATAATAGTTGAGATGTGGCTTTCCATTTTTACAGGCTAGTGATAGTGCGCACCAATATCTAATCACAATGGCCACCACAACAACCAGATTGTGGGCAAAATCTTCCTGCTTTATTTTATGATGTTGCACTGTATCATTGTGACGAGAACATGCACTTGTTTTCTGATGTTGCTGCTGTGCAAAGTGAATTCTAACATATCCCTGGAGTCCAATAGCTGTGTTGTCATCAAGCCGCCAGAGCAAGAGCTCTCCTTAACCCAATCCCATTATCTCCAGACAGGGAGATTCACGCCGTTCAGCGGGGTCTATCTGTGGTGCAGTATTGTGATTTGACATCTTTCCAATTCTACTTTGTGTTAGTTCAGCATTTAGAGCAGTTGAATTAGATTTAACCAGGCACTAGATTTTTTTTTCAGTAAGGAGATGTAATAACTGTGATATGGTTGGATCCAAGCTCATTTTGATGATCAGAGTCTTTCGAGGTGAAGGGTTTATGTGAATAAAAGCTGGAATAGAATAGTTGGGTTGCATGCTTGCAACACACCCATCTGGCTTTTAGATAGACAGATGGATTTGCAGGGTATAGAGGGATATGGATTATGTGCAGGCAGATGAGAATAGTTTATCTTCGTGTCATTTTTGCCATTGTGGGCTGAAGGGCCTATTCCTGTGCTGTATTTTGCTATGTTCTAGTATCTGAAAGAATGCTAGAGTGTTTGCTGCTGAGTTACACAGGGCACAAATAACTTTTAAATGTGGCTAAAAATATCCATTATTTTATTTTTCTGTGCACTTGGAAATAATGAGAACATTTCTGGTGTTTGCTGATTGTTTTAATTTATATGATGCATTCTACGTACTTACTACAAGTTTGATTATTTTTTAAACTCGCAAGAGCACTTGAATGAACTCGTACAGTGGGACAGGGCTTTAAGAGTAAAACATTTGTCACCATTAAATACCCTAAAGCCATCATCAGTCTATTGAGATTATCCGAGGTCGGATACAATTATCGCTTCATTTAGTCATGTGGTATATTCAAATTCGAAGCACCTGTCAGAATATTCACAACCTTGCGGTCAAATTATATGCAAATGAAATCTGCTCCTCGTATCATACCATCACTAAGACTGCGTATCTCTACTCTATCGTTGGCTCTGTGCCAGCTCCTTGCTGATGGAACCTTCATCCCTAGTTTTGTCACCCATGTACTCTTCTATACTAATGCAATCACAGCTGGTCTTCTTCATTCCATCTTTGCAATTGAACTCTTTCAAAACACTTTCAAAACTCATTTCCCACCTGACATCATGTCACCAAACGTAGATTGACCGATCGTTTCGCGGAACACCTTCGCTCAGCCCGCCTGAACCGACCTGATCTCCTGGTTGCCGGTCACTTCTTCCCATTCCTACACAGACCTTTCTGTCCTAGGTCTCCTCCATTGTCAGAGTGAGGCTAAATGCAAATTGCAGGAACAGCATCTCATATTTCGCTTGAGCAGCTTACAGCCCAGTGGTACGAATATTGATTTCTCTCACTTCAGCTACCCCCGGCATTCCCTCTCTCTCTATCCCTCCGCCACCCAAGTCGTACTAGCTTCTCTTTTTCACCCTACAAACAGCTTACAATGGCCAGTTTCCTTTATCATCGTTACTTTTTTGCATATATTTCATTCATTGTTCTTTTTCTCTCCACATCATCGTCTATATCTCTCATTTCCCTTATCCCTAACCATTCTGAAGAAGGCTCTCGACCCGATACGACACCCATTCCTTCTCTCCGGAGATGCCGCCTGTCCTGCTAAGTTACCCCAGTTTTTTGCGTCTATCTTTGGTTTAAACCAGCATCTGCAATTCGTTCCTACACATGTCCCATTAACTAATTTCCTGCATTAAACAGTCCCTGGACTTTTTCATCTTTTCAAATCATCAGATGGTCTCATGGCTGCCTCTCTCTGAAACCAGCACTGTACCCTTGGGGATATCTGTGCCTGACTTAATTCCCCCCACCGTTGGTGACCCTATCTTCAACTCTCGAGGTCATAAGTGATTAGAGCAGAATTAGGCCATTCGGCCCATCAAGTCTACTCCGCCATTCAATCATGGCTGATCTATCTCTCCCTCCTAACCCCATTCTCCTGCCTTCTCCCCATAACCTGTGACACCCGTACTAATGAAGAAAGTTGGGCTACTCTCCCAGAAGCTCTTTGCAACTCTTTTCATTCTTCCTCCTTTATGGCAGTTCTGTAAACCTACTGATAAGATGCACTCTCTATTTACCAGCTCTGATGTCTCATGGTGTGGTTCTACCTCAGTATATTTGTTTTGGTAATTCCCTGTTCAGATTGTTGAGATGTTTTTGCTGTGCTATCTAAATTGCGATTTGTTGCTGTTGCCTTGGATGGGGTGGTACAGCGCGGCAGTGGTAGAGTTGTTGATTTACAACACCAGAGACCCGGGTTCGTTCCTGACTATGGGTGCTGTATGTATGGAGTTAGTGCATTCTCCCTGGGACCGCATGGGTTTTGTCTGGGTGCTCCGGTTTCCTCCCACATTCCAAAAACGTGCAGGTTTGTAGGTTAATTGACTTTTGTAAATTGTAACTAATGTGTAGGATAGAACTAGAATGTGGGTTATCATTGGTCGGCGTGGACTTGGCGGGCCGAAGTTTCTGTTTCCAAATGGTATTCCTGTACCTATCTATGATCTCCAGAGGTGATGCGTGGCCTGGCGATTTACTCCAGCACTTTGTGCCTTTTTATGTATCAACTATCAACTGCAGATGTTTGTTTCTACTAATACAATGATAATATCTTACTCGCTTCTCGTGGAAAATCAGCAATAATGGACACCATTACCCACCCTGTAGTCCTTTGCAATGAGGGTTTACAGTATTTACACATGTAAAGTTATCATCCCATCAACAACCTGATTACAAATCCCAATGTGGAACAGCTCTCCTGGGGTTATTGGATCACTGACACTAAACACCATTGTGGATGTATACCTCATTAAACATTAACGCCTGCTCCAATCTTAGTACCATCACACAAGATGCATTTCAGTAGTGTTCCATTGTTGTAATGAAGTGGAAAGATCATGGGCCAATAGTGTAGAATATTGCTGTATTCCTGCAATAAGTAAGTAAACTAAAGTTCAAAGCAAAAACGATTTCTTATTGCAGGAATAAAGTAATAAACTAATTTAGAGATATAGCGCGGAAACAGGCCCTTCGGCCCACCGAGTCCGTGCTGACCAGCGAACTCAGCACGCTAACACTATCCTACACACACTAGGGACATTTACAATTATACCAAGCTAATTAACCAACAAACTTGTATGTCTTTGGAGTGTCGGTGGAAACCAGAGATCCTGGAGAAAACCCACGCAGGTCACGCAGAGAATGTACAAACTTCATATCGACAACACCCGTAGTCAGAATTGAACCCAGGCCTCTGTTAGGCAGCAACCCTACCGCTGCACCACCTGCTGTACCACTAATTGTGGTATTAACCACAAATGTTGCAGAGGTCTTTCATACTGCCAAAGATCTCAAAGTACTTCACAGCAGTTTCATTGGCCTACGTGATGAAATCTTTGGAAAGGTGATGAGAGAGAGGTTTGTATGACGAGTCTAAATGGATAAATGTAAAGTAGAGAGGTGGACAATGCAAGCAGAGTCCTTGGATCATTTAGTTAGATAGACAATGGATAAGCAAGAGAGTGTTGGGTGTGGGGGGGAGGGGGGGACTGCTTTTATCTCTGAGAGCTAAATGACTGGAGGAGGTTAAAGTTGTAAATAAGGGCATTATAAATTATTTTCAATTGGGTGACATTCCTAGTTATTTTATTGATATTCTTTATGTTGAAATCAATTGCAATTCCTGCAGAAAAAAGGAGACGGTGCAGACAAAAATTAAATGTAGTCCATCTTGTATATAATATGCGTGATAGTTAAGTTTATGTGTCAGATCATTATCAATTAAGAGGTTTGTAAGATCTCCCAAGCCACAAGAATGAAGTGGGTTTTCAAGCAAGCTTTTGGAATATCTGTAAACTAGTCTTCTGCTTATTCATGTAAATCTGCCTTAATGAACGATGATGGAGGCAAGTCCATTATCTCAGAAACATTTTGTGACAAAATGAAATTAAATGAGAATGGTTTTGCTTCAATTTAATTGAAAAATGTCTTCAATTACATGACCAGTAATGTGATCTCAATCATATGCTTCCTGAGCCATGGTGAAGTGCAGTCTAAAATCAGCAGTTACTCCTTCTTTTCCATTCAATGGCTTTGCCCGTCCCTTTTCCTCCTTGCCTTCTTGTTAAGTGCTTGTCAACCAGTGAGCTTCGTTTAGTTTTGTCACGCGTATAGTGGTGCAATGAAAGACTTTTGTTGCGTGCTACCCATTCAGTGGAAAGACAACACATGAATAAAATCTAGCCATCCACAGTTTGCAGATACATGATAAAGGCAATATCGTGAATAATGTTTAGTGCAAGATAAACCCAGTAAAGTCCGATCAAAGTTAGTACGAGGGTCTCCAATGAGGTAGATAGTAGCTCAGTGAGACTATGACGACCTCCATGTACATTTTATCTCAAACGTCTGAATGAAAATAATGCAGACCACGTTATCTGTGTAAATGGGAATCCTGAGAAATCTTTCTCTTCTCATTTTTTAACATAACGTAAATGAGATTGAAGGATAATATCTCATAACATGGCAAAAGCCTAAATATTATCTCCTGCTTTGGTAAGGAATGGCAGTGTGATATTTTAAAATGCATTCTTACTTTTGTTTTACTTCTGTGGATGTTATTAAGTTTTCTTATTCAGGGCTCCCAAAACATATTTAAATTGGATTAATACTGTGTGGCTGAAATCTGATTTAAAAAAAAACTTAAAGAGATTTGCCAAGTGGACTTAATCATATAAGACCCTGAAAATAATTAAATACAAAAATAAGGAGTGGTAGAAACAAGGAACTGTAGATGCTGGTTTACAAAAAAAGACACAAAGTGCTGGAGTACAAATATTAAGGGGTTATGCCTTGGTGAGAAATCACATCTAGAGTTCAGTTCAGCCTTCTTATTTAAGGTAAGATGTTAATGTGTTATAAGCAGTCCAGGGACTGATTAGATTGATACCTAGAATGTGAGGTTATCTTTTGAGGAGATGCCAGGCTGGACATGTACCTGCCAGAGTTTAGAAATTTTGAGATATGACATGAATGATACAAATAATCCCATGAGAGGACCTAGCAGGGCAGATGTAAAGTGTTTGTTTCCTATTGCGGGAGAATCAAGAACTAAGGGTCACTGTTTAAAAGTAAGTCACCACACACTTAAGATAGAGGTGATTCATTTTCCCTCACAACTGGTCGTGAGATTGGATCTTTCTTCTGAAAGATTGGCAGAAGCAGACACTGAACATTTTTAATGCTTAGGTGGATAGATATTTAAAAAGCAAACAACTGAAAGGGTAGTGGGGTAGACAGGAATCTTAGTAGGCCGCCCTCGGTCATGACTGACCGTGGACGATGCATCCTGGTCGGATGCAAGCCTGGGCAATGTCATATGGAGGACAGGCTGTTGCCCATGCAGCACGTCCCCCCTCTCCACGTCGCCGTTACAGTTTGGCACCAGCGCCATCACAGAAGCTGCCAGAGCGAGGTTGCAGACAACGACAAACTGCCTAAGGGGCTCCGACTGGATTTTCTTGAGGTTTACTCCTGGAGCCTTTTCCATGACTGGATATGGCCACATGGCAGTCGAGGTTTTAAATCAGAGTTTTCCCTCTCCTAGATGGATTGCCTTCCCAGGCTGACGAGCCCCATCTGCCCGAGACTCGTGGGGGCGGGAACGTCTGCCTTCCCGTGCGGGTCTATAGCACCTGCCCACTAGACAGGAATAGGGCTGTGGTTTCAATCAGATCAACCATGATCTTATTAAATGGCAGTGCTGGCTCAGTGGACCTGTTACTACTCATTTGTACATTTCTATGTTATTCTTATGCATTACAAGGACATGAAGAGTAGACAATAGACAATAGGTGCAGTAGGCCATTCGGCCCTTCGAGCCAGCACCGCCATTCACTGTGATCATGGCTGATCATCCACAATCAGTACCCTGTTCCTGCCTTCTTCCCATATCCCTTGATTCCCCTATCTTTAAGAGCTCTATCCATCTCTCTCTTGAAAACATCTATAGAATTGGCCACCACTGCCTTTTGAGGCAGAGAATTCCATAGATTCACAACCCTGTGTGTGAAAAACGTTTTCCTCATCTCCATCCAAAATAGCTTATCCCTTATTCTTACACTGTGGGTTCTGGTTCTGGACTCCCCCAACATTGGGACCATGTTTCCTGTCTCTAGCGTGTCCAAACCCAAAATAATCTTGCATGTTTCAATAAGATCCCCTCTCATTCTTCTAAATTCCAGAGTAAACAAGCCCAGCTGCTCCATTCTATTAACATATGACAGTCCCGTCATCCCGGGAATTAAGTCGTCAAGTCAAGTCACTTTTATTTATATAGCACATTTAAAAAACAACTCTCGTTGGCCAAAGTACTTTACATTGGTGGAGGTACTAACGTTATACAACAATGGTTCATAGATTAAATACAAACATCACTACATACATATAGCCCTCGCTCAGAAGAATTCAAGAAAGTCTTGGGAGTAGAGATGAGTTTTAAGTCTCGATTTAAAGGAGTCGATGGAGGGGGCAGTTCTGATGGGAAGAAGGATGCTGTTCCACAGTCTAGGAGCTGCAACCGCAAAGGCGCGGTCGCCCGAGCTTATGCCTTATGTTCAGTAAACCCAAGTCGGCCGATCTGAGGGACCTGGAGGTGGTGTGGTGGGTAAGCAGACTTTTGATGTAGGTGGGGGAAAGCCCATTAAGGGCTTTGTAGACATAAAAGAGGATCTTGAAATTTATTCGGAACCGCACAGGGAGCCAGTGGAAAGAGGCCAGGATCGGGATGATGTGTCCCTTTTTTGGGTGTCAGGAATCTCGCTGCGGCATTTTGGACCAGTTGCAGGCGGGACAGGGAAGATTGGCTGATGCCAGTGTAGAGGGTGTTGCAGTAATCTAGGCGGGAGGAGATAAATGTGTGGATGATCTTTTCAAGGTCATCAAACTGGAGGAATGGAAACATAGAAACATAGAAAATAGGTGCAGGAGCAGGCCATTCGGCCCTTCGAGCCTGCGCCGCCATTCAATATGATCATGGCTGACCATCCAACTCAGTATCCTGTACCTGCCTTCTTTCCATCCCCTGATACCTTTAACTCTAAGGCATTGGCCACATCTAACTCCCTCTTAAATATAGCCAATGAACTGGCCTCAACTACCCTCTGTGGCAGAGAATTCCAGAGATTCACCACTCTCTGTGTGAAAAATGTTTTTCTCATCTCGGTCCTAAAAGATTTCCCCCTTATCTTTAAACTGTGACTCCTTGTTCTGGACTTCCCCAACATCGGGAACAATCTTCCTGCATCTAGCCTGTCCAACCCCTTAAGAATTTTGTACGTTTCTATAAGATCCCCCCTCAATATTCTAAATTCTAGCGAGTACAAACCGAGTCTATCCAGTCTTTCTTCATATGAAAGTCCTTACATCCCAGGAATCAGTCTGGTGAACCTTCTCTGTACTCCCTCTATGGCAAGAATGTATTTCCTCAGATCAGGAGACCAAAACTGTACGCAATACTCCAGGTGTGGTCTCACCAAGACCCTGTACAACTGCAGTAGAACTTCCCTGCTCCTATACTCAAATTGTTTTGCTATGAATGCTAACATACCATTCGCTTTCTTCACTGCCTGCTGCACCAGCATGCCTACTTTCAATGATTGGTGTACCATGACACCCAGGTCTTGTTGCATCTCCCCTTTTCCTAATCGGTCACCATTCAAATAAAAGTCTACTTTTCTGTTTTTTCCACCAAAGTGGATAACCTCACATTTATCCACATTATACTGCATCTGCCATGCATTTGCCCACTCACCCAGCCTATCCAAGTCACCTTGCAGCCTCCTAGCATCCTCCTCACAGCTAACACTGCCCCCCAGCTTCGTGTCATCTGCAAACTTGGAGATGTTGCATTCAATTCCCTCGTCCAAATCATTAATATATATTATAAATAGCTGGGGTACCCCACTAGTCACTGCCTGCCATTCTGAAAAGGATCCGTTTACTCCTATTCTTTGCTTCCTGTCTGCCAGCCAGTTCTCTATCCACATCAATACTGAACCTCCAATACCGTGTGAATTATTTTATTTTAGCTATCGTACGAAGCTGAAAGAAGCTAGCTTTTACCACGGCATTGATTTGTCAAATTTCAATGCTGAGTCAAATATTACGGCAAGGTTTTTGACGTGAGGTTTGAGTAGTGGGGTAAGGCTTCCAAGGCTGCCTGCTATCATTTTGATCGAGACCGAAGGGCCGAGAAGGATGACCTCAGACTTACTCGCGTTTAGTTGGAGGAAGTTCTGGGCCATCCAACACTTTATATCCTCGAGGCAGCGGATAAGTTTAAGCTGATTTGATTGGTTTTTGGCCTTCAGGGGGAGATAGAGTTGTGTATCGTCTGCGTAGCAATGGAAGGAAATGCCGTGCCTTTGAATGACTTGGCCTAAGGGGAACATCTACAGGGAGAAGACAATGGGGTCAAGGATGGAACCTTGTGGAACCCCACAGCAGAGGCTAGCTGGGGAGAAGAAATAGTTGCCTATGTTAGTTGAGAAACTCCTACCTTTGAGGTAGGAGATGAGCCAGTTCAGGGCAGTGCCACCAATACCAACCCCGTATCGGAGTCCATTAGGATGGTGTGGTCGACAGTATCAAATGCTGCGCTGAGTTTGAGAAGGAGCAGGATTGCACAGTCGCCAGAGTCAACGGTGAAATAAACCTCGTGAATCTGCCCTGCACTGCACCCCCTCAATAGCAAGAATGTCCTTCCTCAAATTTGGAGACCAAAACTGCACATATCTCCATCCTTGTACCTTAGAGGAAACCTGTCTTTGTTACAGCTGATTGTGACCTCTGCCACCACCCCCCCCCCCCCCCCCCCCCCCCCCCCTACACTGGTTGCCCACCCCGGCTTCACGCTTGTTCAGCCGCCCAGTAATCTGACTTTACTGGCTTTATCTTGCACTAAATGTTATTCATGTTATTCCCTTTATCATGTATCAGTACAGTGTGGAAGGCTCGATTGTGATCATGCATTGTCTGTCTGCTGACTGGGTTAGCACGCAACGAAACCTTTTCACTGCACGTGGTAATAAAGTAAACTCAACGCAAGTGGGAACAGAACAAACAAAAAGTGGGACATATGAGACTGCAGATGAGCAGAAACAACTTGTGGGGAACTCGGCAAGCCATGCAGTATCTTTACAGGGGAATGGACAGGTGGGTTGCCAAACAGTGTAGGTTGTCAGGACCCTCAGACCTCCCACATTGCTGAGATGTCTGTTCTTCCCCTTGTCTTAGCCGGTGGCATGTATCCCTTTGAATAAGAAGTTTGAGGGTTCAGCTTTCTCACGTGGGACTTGAGCTACTTTTAACGGTGGTGCCAAAGTGCAGATAAGAGATTGAAGCAAGGTTGTATTTTATGATCGAGCAGGATAGAAAAGACCCATTTTGAAGTAGTTCTGGAGAGTTTTCCAGTACTGTCCCGCTCAATACTAACCCACAACACTGTTAAAAATAATAAATTACCTAGCCAATGCCATTATGGGAGTTACTGAGAGCTTGCTGTGTGTAAAGAACTGCTACAGTCCCTATATTACAACAGTAACTGCATCTCAGATGTAATTCATTGCTTGTAAAGCACTTTGGAGCCTTTGTGAAAGGCATTATTTATATCTAAATCTTCCTTTTTCACTGCTGCTGTATAAATCTGCCCCAGAGCCATGTCTCTGATTTGATTCATTATAAAGAAGGACTCAATAGAGGTATATCCATTACAGTTGGCCACAGTACCTGCAGAAAAAAGGACAGAAAATTGCCCAGGACTCCTGACTACTTACTTAATGGCCACAACCACTATAACTGTGCATGGATATCAGATGAGGGTAGCCATGAAGCCTTCCATAGCCAAATAGCGTGTGAAAAATCAATTTGAATAAACTGCTAGTTAGCTTCAACAAACTTCAAGCTGAAGGTTGAAAAGGAAGTTATTTTTAAGGCATAGATTGACAGATTCTGGATTAGTTAAGGGCCTGTCCCACGAGCATGTGACTCCATGCGGCAAGCGTGACCTAAAGGGCCTGTCCCACGAGCATGCGACAAGTGCGACAAGTGCGACCAAACCAGAAGAGGGGGCCGCGCGGAGGTCGAGTCAGTGACATGAAGTTCGAGCGAAGTCCGCGCGTGACGTACGGCGTCGAGGCGGCTGTGGGCCGGCAGGCCGTTACCGCGCGGAATTTTTGAAGACAATTTTTCGGAGCCTCGAGCGATTTCAGGACCAGCTCCGCACAACTCCACAACGGCCTATTTTGATGCATTTGAGGCTCCGGCGGTCGAAGTGGGACCGGCCCCGCGAGGCCGTACGGCTCAAGCGACCACGTTGGGTCGCACTTGCCGCATGGAGTCACATGCTCGTGGTACAGGCCCTTTAGGGTGTCAGGGGAGAAGGCAGGATAATGGGATTGAGAGGGAAAGATAGATCAATCGGCCCATCAAGAATGGCAGAGTAGACTTGATGGGCCGAATGTTCTGATTCTGCTCCTATAACTTCTGAACTTATGGAAGTTGCGAGTTAACAGAGCCAAAACAGGATAACAGTGCTCCATTAATGGAACAGAAACAAGAACAGCTGACGGCTAATGCATTTCTTTCTGTGCACAGGAAGGAAAGGGTGACCTGCAGGAATGTGAGGTTGAGCTAATTAAATGAGCCCAGCTTGGTTGATGTCTTGTGGTGTGTGAGACCATCAGTGAAGGCCGGAGCATGTGTTGCTCTTTAAAGATCAATTAAGAACCATTATTAGCCAGGGAGGAGCACGGATATCCCCTTGGAGAGAAAAGAAAACCCTGCAAAGAGAGAAAATGTCATATTTGCAGAATCATCAGGGTAAAAAAAAAACACACCCTCCCTGATACCAATTTACCTTAATGGTTTGCATTCCATAATTACAGCTCACATCATGGCTTCCACCAGTTAAATAAATAGGAACTCCATGTGGATAACATAACAAGCTTAGACTAGATTTAAACAGGTAAAAAAAAACCCTGCAGAAACTGTGCAAGTAAAAGATCAAATGCATCAAAATAGGCCGTTCTATTTCTAGGGTTAACTTGACCTCTAAAATTTGAAAACAGAAGCACTTACAGAGGCCAACCATGCATTTTAGTTTTGAGTGAATAGATTGCTGATTTTCCAATTGATCCAGGAGATGGTTTGGATAAAACCCTTGATCTCTGCTCGCCACTAGGGACTTGGAGCAATAAAAAAGAACACATAATAATAATAATAATAATAATAATAATAGTAAATTTTATTTATGGGCGCCTTTCAAGAGTCTCAAGGACACCTTACAAAAATTTAGCAGGTAGAGGAAAAACATGTAAGGGGAATTAAATAAATAGTAGAGACATGACTAGTACACAAAGTAAATACAGAATTCAATACAAAACACAGTATGAGGCAATTAATGCACAGATGAAAAGGGACGGCACGTGGGGCTAAGGATAGGCAGAGGTGAAGAGATGGGTCTTGAGGCGGGACTGGAAGATGGTGAGGGACATGGAATTGCGGATCAGTTGGGGGAGGGAGTTCCAGAGCCTGGGAGCTGCTCTGGAGAAGGCTCTGTCCCCAAAACTGCGGAGGTTGAACTTGTGGATTAATAGGAGACCGGCTGATGTGGATCTGAGGGACCGTGAGGATTGGTAGGAGGAGAGGAGGTCAGTGAGATATGCGGGGGCCAGATGGTGGAGGGCTTTGTAGGTGAGGATCAGGATTTTGTAGGTGATCCAGTGGGAGATGGGAAGCCAGTGAAGTTGTTTGAGGACTGGAGTGATGTGATGCCAGGATTTGGTATGGGTGATGAGTCGGGCGGCTGCGTTCTGGACCAGTTGGAGTTGGTTGATGTAGGTGGAGCTGATGCCAAGGAGAAGTGAGTTGCAATAGTCCAGTCGGGAGGAGATGAAGGCATGGATGAAGGCCTTTCAGCAGCGGGCGGTGTGAGAGAGGGTCTGAGTTTGGCGATGTTGCGGAGATGAATGAAGGAGGTTTTAATGACATGGCGGATGTGAGGCTCAAGGGAGAGGGTGGAATCAAAGATCACGCCAAGGTTGCGGGCCTGGGGAGATGGGGAGACAGTGGTGCCGTCGATGGTGAGAGTGGGGTTATTGATTTTGCTGAGTGTGGCTTTGGAGCCTATGAGGAGGAATTCTGTCTTATCGCTGTTGAGTTTGAGGAAATTATGTTGCATCCAGGTTTTTATAGCTGACAAATAGGAGTTGATATGGGAGAGGGGGGGGTTGTGGGGGGATTTGGTGCCAAGGTAGGTCTGGGTGTCATCAGCGTAGTAGTGGAAGTCCAGATTGAAGTGGCGGAGTATCTGACCAAGGGGCAGGATGTAGATGATGAAGAGGAGGGGGCCGAGTACGGAGCCTTGGGGAACGCCTTGAGTGACTGTGGCTGTAGCAGAGGTTTGGTTGTGGAGAGAGATGAAGTGGGATCTATTAGAAAGGTAGGAACGGAGCCAGCTGAGTGCAGAGCCTTCAATGCCGAGGTCTTTGAGTCTGGTGAGCAGGATGTTATGGTTCACTGTATTGAAGGCTGTGCTCAGGTCGAGGAGGATGAGGATGTTGAGGGAACCAGTGTCAGCAGAGGTGAGGAGGTCGTTGAGGACTTTGAGGAGAGCAGTTTCTGTGCTATGGAGGGGGCGAAAGCCAGATTGGAGGGGTTCAAGTAGGTTATACGCAAGGAGGTGGGAATTAAGTTGCGACGCAACGATACGCTCCAGGGTTTTTGAAAGAAAGGGGAGGTTTGAGATTGGGTGGTAGTTAATGAGAGAGGAGGGATCAAGACCAGGTTTCTTTAAGATTGGTGTAACAGCAGCAGTTTTGAAAGTGGAGGGGACAATTCCTTGGGACAATGAGGAGTTGAAGAGATTAGTGAGGTAGGGGCAGAGGACAGGGAGGCAGGACTTCAACAGGGTAGTGGGGAGAGGGTCGAGGGAGCAGGTAGTGGGTTTGGAAGAGCTGATGAGTTTGGAGATTTCAATAGGGGTGACCAGGTCAAACTGGGAGAGGAAGCAGTGTGGAGGAGGGGTAAGGAGGTCAGTGGAGATGTTGAAAGGAGGGGCCTTGTTAGGTGGTGGAGTAGATGCTGGGGAGTCGGGTACAGGGAATAAAGATTAACCATATAACCATATAACAATTACAGCACGGAAACAGGCCATCTCGGCCCTAAAAGTCCGTGCCGAAGATTGATAGATGGTGCTGATTTTATCAGCGAAAAAGTGGAGGAATGAGTTGCAGAGATCCGGAGTAGAGGTAGGGAGAGTGTTGGCTCGAGGCTTGAGGAGGTTGCCCACTGTGGAGAAGAGGGTTCTGTGGTTTAGGCAGGGATCGGTGAATATGGAGGAGAGGTAGGCAGATTATGCAGCAATGAAAGCTGCATAATGTAGGAGCAAGTATGGGGCGTTTGGTTCTTGGCTCTGCTATTCAACAAGATCATGGCTGCTCTTCCACCTCAACCCATACTGCCCTGTCACCGTATCAATTTCCTCTAATATCCAAAAGTCTACTGAACTTGTGCTCAGAGCATCCACAACCTTCAGGGGCAGTATATTCCAAAGACGACTATTGCAGGTACTATTGCAACGTTTAAGAAACATTTGGACAGGTACATGGATGGGACAGGTTTAGATATGGGCCAAACGCAGGCATTGTACAAGACGTTTTAAACAACATGTGATTACTGTGGATGGCTGGATCGCCAACTGACTGGTTGGCATCAATGAAAAGCTTTTCACTGTACCTCGGTACACGTGACAATAAACTAAACTCAATTCTATGACCACCATTGTACAGTTCAATGTACTGAATGAAGATATTGGTCTTCATTTTCAGTCCATTGAACTGTACAATGGTGGTCATAGAATTGAGTTTAGTTTATTGTCACGTGTACCGAGGTACAGTGACAATAAACTAAACTCAATTCTATGACCACCATTGTACAGTTCAATGTACTGAATGAAGATATTGGTCTTCATTTTCAGTCCTAAATGGCCTATCCTTATTTTAATTCAGAAAGAGCTAATTTTAGGTTCTTCAACCAGTGGAAATATCCTCCCAATAAATTCTGTCAAGTCCTGTAAGAATTGTGTTTGATTCAATGAAGTCACTCCTAATTATTTTAAATGTTAGAGAATAGAGGCTTAGGCTCTTCAATCTCTCCTCAGCTATCACAGCCTCGATCCCAAGAATCAATCCAGTGAACTTTCATAACACTCCCTCAGTAACAAGGATATGTTTTTGGACAATGGCTATACATAGTATTGCAGACGTGATCTCAACAAGGCACAGTGTTGTAAAAAAGCTTTCTTTACCACTCTATCTACATGAGATTCCACTTTCAGGGAACTGTGCACAGTTATTCCCAGATCCCTATGTTCACCTACATTCTTCAATTCCCTACCATTTACCATGAGACAAAGTGTAGTTTTAAAGTGTAGACTCAACCAGGCGACTACTTTGCCAATCACTTCAGCTCGATTTGCTGTCCCACTGGATCTCCTGGTTGCTAACCATTTTACATCACCTTCCCATTTCCATACTGACCTTTCTGTGTTGGGTCTCCACCATTGACAGAGTGAGGCCAGATGCAAACTGGAGGAACAGCACAACATATTCCGCTTGGGTAGCTTACCATCCAACGGTATGAACATTGAATTCTCCAATTTTTGGTAACCGTGATGTATATGTAATATAAATGCCAGTGTCCCTTTAATATAAATGCCTGTGCCTCGTGATTGAGATCAGGTGACCTTCGAGAAGTTTCCGTGGGAGGTTCAGATTAAATCTTACTTACAAGATGTCGGACGTGTTGGCTTTGTGCTAGTCACAACAGGGCCTTACGTGGTCTCAAACATTACAGTAACTAACCTATAAACAGCACTCTTGCACCTCCCCTTTCTACTGCATCCTTCAAGCCTCTTCTACATCGGCCCATATAACCACCTTCTTACCACGGAAACCCCCCCCTCTCCTCAATTCCCCTTCCCCCTCCCCCCCTTTCCATGTACCCCATAAAAACCCTTCCCCTTCCCCAGCTACCACTCTCTGAGTAAAGAAGTTCCCCCTCATGTTACCCCTAAACTTCCCCCCCATGTCCCCTTGTTTGAATCTTCCCTACCTCCTTTTCCCCTCCCCCCCCTTCCATGATCATATTGAATGGCGGTGTGGGATCGAAGGGCCGAATGGCCTACTCCTGCACCTATTTTCTATGTTTCTATAAAGGCCAGCACACCAAAAGCTTTTTTTCCCCCCCCCCTGCATTGCTGCACAATTCATGACAAAAAAAAAATGCAAGCTTAATAATTTGCAACTCTTTATCCTTTTCGACCCTGGTGTGTTTGCTGATTAACATCCTCTACCCAAATGAAGACATACTTAGATCCTTGCATGTGGCCCATCTGAAGCTAATCACAAAAGCATAATTTTAGTTTTGGTTCAATTCAGCTGCATTATTATTGTCTTCACAGAGGTCTATGTAAAAGATTTAACGTGTGTGATTCCAAGCCATTGCTTCACACAGTGGAACATACTGTTTATTTCACCACAAGTCTGTTGCTAGGGCTTTATCCAATCACCAAAGAATGTAAATCACAAACACTTGAAACAAATCCTTTTTTTTAATAGAATATTGCTGAATCAGCATTTTTGTTTAGACTTATAAGAGATTCAGCTGAAAATTGGATTGTAAAACGGTTGATTCATAAATTAGATATTTTATCCAACACTTATAGTATTTACTACGCAAAATGATAGCTGCAGTTTGCATATTTTATAAGTTACTTGAACCAAGTGTAACCATAGACAATACAAGGAGACAGTTGACTAATCAGCATGTATATAATGACAGTCCAATGATGTCCCAAATTAGTGGTGCTCAATAGCTGATTGGAATGTCCCAGTCTGACATTGAAATCCCACATAAAATTGTTCATCTTCCACAGAGGAATTTGCTGCAAAAATCACATCAACTTTAACATTAGAACAATCAACTTATCCTCATCGAGGATAAACACAAAATGCTGGAGTGGCTCACTGGGTCAGGCAGCATCTCTGCAGAAAAGGAATAGGTAACGTTTTGGATTGATGCCCTTAGTCAGACCAATCCTCATCAAATGGAGCCATGTCTTGACGTGTGGCTTTTTGGGGGTGTTTTAGCATCAAACCTATGGCTTTGAACTATGCAGCCAGTGATAACTGGAAAAATAACTTGGAGATATCAATTGAAATCCCACACGACAAATTATAATGTGATCAATTTGACGAATCAGGAATATAATATCAGTGATCGTGATCATGAAATCATCAGTTTGTGATAAAAATCTCCTCTGATTCACGGATGGAAGTGATTCTCAGTGAAGTGGTTGACCCTCGTTTAGTTTAGTTTAGTTGATTGTCACGTGTACCAAGGTACAGTGAAAAGGTTTTTTTGTTGGGTGCTACCAGTCAGTAGAAAGACTATGCACGATTGCAATCGAGCTGCCCACAGTTTACAGATGCAGGATAAAGGGTATAACATTTAGTGCAAGATAAAGTCCAGTAAATTCCGATTCAAGATAGTCTGAGATCCTTCAATGAGGTAGTCCAAGGGTATTCAGTTCCTCTTTAGAATGGCAATATTATTTAAGGACAACTACAAACTGACCGTATAGACTATTCTTGACAGCAATATCATATATGTAATCATGTTTCTTGCCTCCAAATATAGTGGATGCTCAGCAGTGCATCATGAAAAAGCCCTTCAGTCTACAGCCACACAGTATTGTTCCACACAACCATACCTGGCACCATACTGTCATTGAGAGAGAGATAGGTAAGTGGCAGCATTATCAGTTACCTGAATGACTTTCAAACATGTCCTCCTATCTTTTTATTCCACTCCTTGAATACCGTGGGTGAGGCTTTAAAAAAAAGACAAAAGTCCTGACACTTCCAAGGGAGACGAGCTGCTGCCGAACTCAACAGCAGGACCTCACTGACATTTTGTTTTGTTTCATTTCCTGCCTGGCAGAGGACCAGATAAACTGTCTGGCCTCTGAGGATAGATGGAACGGGAGCAGCAGTAGGGAGGCAATAGTGGGGATCCTCATTGTAACACATTGAGAAGGATCCTGAGTCAACTCAGTCTGATGGGCAGGAGGGTTCTGATCACAAGCTGATCACATTATGGAGCCTCTGAAATTTGTAAAAGTGGCAAGGCATGTCTCTTTTCAAAGCAGCTTTCAGTTCTGCACACACCTGACAGAGTTAAGTCTACACATCATCATTTTCCCATTAACTCAAGGTGTAGTTTAGTTTATTGTCACGTGTACTGAGGTACAGTGAAAGGCTTTTGTTGCGTGCTAACCAGTCAACGGAAAGCCAAGACACGATTACAATCGAGCCATCCACAGAATTGGTGGCACAGAGTACGATAACCATTCTAATCTGTTTCACTGAGTGAAAAATAAACTATTGAGAAACTCAGTGGGTCAGGCTGCAACTGTGACAAACAGTGATGTGGACAAACAGTGTTTCAGGTTCTGGGCCTTTATTCAGATAATAGACAATAGACAATAGGTGCAGGAGTAGGCCATTCGGCCCTTCGAGCCAGCACCGCCATTCAATGTGATCACGGCTGATCATCCCCAATCAGTGCCCCGATCCTGCCTTCTCCCCATATCCCCTGACTCAGCTATCTTTAAATGCCCTATCTTGCTCTCTCTTGAAAGTATCCAGAGAACCGCCCTCTGAGGCAGAGAATTCCACAGACTCACAACTCTCTATGAGAAAAACATTCAGCAAACATGTGCCATTCCTAGTCTTTAACAGGACACACTGGGGAGGGAGCAGACCTGTGGGTCATCCCCAAAATAGGCTGTTCTGAGATGATGGATCAAATGGTCTGCTGATTATATCTAATATTTGCGAACTGTTTAAAAAAAAATCTTTATTGCCATCTAATTCACATCATGGGTAATGCACGTAGAGAGACCAAGTGCTGTCCAGAATATAACATAAATATATAGCCTTCACTATAAAACAGTGGGGAAAGATATAACTAGCCTACTGGGATTCTCCTAGAGATTCACTTCTAGGATAGATGTCTGGTCACACGGAACAATATTGCAATATCCAATATCAATGAAAAGTATAATGCTCGCAGATTTTAGAACGTGAAAAAAAAACTTGACACTTGACCCAATTATTCTGTATCAGTGCAAATCATCCATTTGGTCTGAAGACTTGCTTTCATGCATACAGTCTATCCCTCTTGATCTGTCCTTAAAACTAATATCTCCTCCATTCAAGTCGCATATTCCACAACATCATGGTGTGATAACCCCCCCCCCCCCCCCCCCCCCCCACTCAATCCTAAAACTTTAGTCATGATCATAAGCCTTTGAATTTGACCAATCAATTACTAATTGGCCCGTTTCCAAAATCTTCCCATCAAAACTTTTGAACACTTCCATTCAATTACAGTCCAGATTCTTCCGTGATACAGTAACAAGGGCCAAAATAAATAGTTACTTCACATAGCAGTGGTAATAAATCAAATCCCAGGACCAGTATCAACAGGCGGCAGGCATGGTGGTGCAGCGGTAGAGTTGCTGCTTCACAGCGCCAGAGACCCTGGTTCTATCCAGACTATGGGTACTGTCTGTATGGAGTTTGTGCGTTCTCCCCATGGCCTGCGTGGGTTATCTCCGGTTTCTTCCCACACTCCAAAGATGTATAGGTTTGTAGGTTAATTGGCTTGGTTATAAATGTAAAATTATCCCTAGTGTGTGTAGCATAGTGTTAATGTGCAGGGAACGCTGGTCGGTGCAGACTCAGTGGGCAGAGGGGCCTGTTTCCGCGTTGTATCTTTAAACTAAACAAAATAGCCCAAAAGTCTGGTTGTAGAAAGATATTTTACATGGCATGTTAAAGAAGTAAAGGGTGAGAAAGGTGAAGATGGTTAGGGAAAGAATTCCCCAAATTTAGTGCCTTGGCAGCATGACTACCAGTGATGAACCAGTTAAATCTGGGGAGAAGCGAGAAGCCAGAGTTGGAGGAGTCTCATATTCCCAAATCTTTTTTTCCAAATTTGTATATGCTTGCATTTGGCCGGTCATGGTGTATTTGTTCTGTACTCCATCAATGAGAAATTGGATTACAATTTCACATGTTACCTAATTTATCATCCAATCTGTCTCTTTCGCGTGCTTTGGAAAATTCCCGCATTTTCCTGTTTCACTTAGACATGGATCCAAGATCAAGTAAAAACAGGAAAGTGCAGGAGTTTCCCTGTTTTCCAAGTTGTAAACTTATTTTTACAGCTACCAGACAGAGCACCAGATATCTTCCTGCTGTTAATACAGATTTGTCATGACTGATTGAGGTTCTTTGTGAGACTGCAGGAGAGGATCATTGCCTGATCATGGCAATAACACCAATAAATGTCTGGATAGAAATATTTGTGGATAAAACGAGAATGCCCATGAGCAGAAAGCAAATGCCCCCGTTAACTGGGGGAAGCCGAAACATTTTATAAAGTCTGCCCATTTTCAAGCGAGTGATAGTGTTGCACTGCAAAAGTATAACATGAAGGAATTCTTCAAGGTTTGAAAGTATAGCTGCTCAGCACTTGTTTCTCTTTGAGACTTGGAGAGCATGGTCTTGACATAGTCATCTTGCTAGGAGCAAGATATGGGTTTTTTCTTTAGTCAGAGTATTGCATTTTGCAATTCTCCAACTATATTTGCAGGTACTCAGTTGCAGAATGTATTTTGTACTGAGATCAGTAAAGGTGTGGATACTAAGGGAATTGAAAGATATGGGGATGAGGTAGGAAAATGCATACATGTTCTCCCCAGGATTCAGACGCCTGACTTGTGGGCATCCCATAGGTACAAACGAATGTTTGGGAAACCAATGGGTGTTTTGGGATTTTCCCACTGCTGAGGGACACAGGCATTTTCTGCCAGAAGGGAATGGGACATTTCATGTCCATAAGTTTAAAGGAGCAGAATTAGGCCATTCGGCCCATCGTCTACTCCACCATTCAATCATGACTGATCTGTCTTTCCCTCTCAATCCCATTCTCCTGCCTTCTCCTCAGAACCCCTTTCACCCGTACTAAATACGAATCTGTCAATTTGCCCCTTAAAAATTCCCAATGATGGCCTCCACAGCCGCTTGTGGCAATGAATCCCACAGATTCACCACCCTCTGACTAAAGGAATTTCTCCTCATCTCGTTTCTAACGGTGCAACCTTTTGGCGCACCTTCTCCCATCCCCACCCCCTTCAATAATTGAGGGCTGTGTCGAGCATTGTACAGGGAGCGCCGAGCAGACTCGCTCATTCAGTGTCAGTGAGGCCAGTTCATGGCAATTCTTCCAACAGCTGTTCTTCCTTCCATCACAACTGCTTCCATGATCCTTTCCCACACACTGTTTACGACTGACAAACAGTTCTCCGAAACGTACTCCATCGTAACGTGGAGACAACCTGCGCAAGGGTTAGGATCAAGCTCTGATCTTATTGAATAGCAAAGAGAGCTAGTTAAGCCTGTATAGCTTACTGCTTTTTGATTTAAAGTGTTTATGTCTTTATGTCATCTCTTTTTCTTAATGATCTGATAAAATCTCAAGTCTGATACTGAATAAAGCGGGCGGGTAATAAGTGGGCGATTTTAAGCACTAATATGTTGCTGTCTGCTGCAGCACAACTGAGGAGCCTATCACCTGGACGCATCAAAAGTGACAGTGAGGATGATGACCTTCCAAATGTGACGTTGGACAGTGTTAATGAAACTGGATCCACAGCACTTTCCATTGCAAGAGCTGTACAAGAGTAAGTACATCTCTTTCTGTACACTATAGGTCTGTGTAATTCTAATGATTGTGGTATGTAATGCCATCAGAATTTTGCTTTCTTTGCACCGCTTGCTAGTTATCAGAATTAGAGTGAGTTCCATAGTTTTATTTAGAAACAAAATAATCTTGCAATTAGAGACTTGTATTTATATTGCACCATTTCTCTTTGGAGAGTCTCAAAGAACTCTCCAAATACTTATTTTTCTAGGCCCCCATTCCCTCATCTTCACCATGGATGCCCAGTCACTCTACACCTCCATGCCCCACCAGGAGGGTCTTAAAGCCTTCCGTTTCTTCCTTGACCACAGAACCAACCAATCCCCGTCAACTGATACTCTCCTCCGCCTAGCAGAGCTGGTCCTTACCTGTAACAACTTGTCGTTTGACTCCTCTCATTTCCTCCAAATCCAAGGCGTAGCTATGGGCACGCGCATGGGCCCAAGCTATGTCTGCCTCTTTGTAGGGTACGTCGAACAATCCTTGTTCGAGGCGTACCAGGGCCCTATCCCCGAACTCTACCTCCACTACATCGACAACTGCATTGGTGCTACCTCCTGCACCCATACAGAACTCACTGACCATCCATTTCACCACTAACTTCCAACCGGCACCCAAATACACCTGGACCATTTCCGACATCTTCCTACCTTTTCTAGACCTCACTATCTCCATCGCAGGTGACAGACTACTGACCGACATCTACTATAAACCCCCTGACTCCCATGGCTATCTGGACTACACTTCTTCCCACCCTGCTTTCTGTAAGGACTCCATCCCCTACTCCCAATTCCTCTGACTACGCCGCATCTGCACCCAGGATGAGGTGTTCCAAACCAGGGCATCGGAGATGTCCTCATTCTTTAGGGAACGGGGGTTCCCCTCTTCTACCATAGATGAGGCTCTCACCAGGGTCTATTTTATACCCCATAACTCCGCTCTCACTCCCCATCCCCCACTCATAACAAGGGCAAAGTACCCCTTGTCCTCACCTTCCACCCTACCAGCCATCACATACAACAAATAATCCTCTGACATTTTTGCCACCTCCAACACGATCCCACCACTGGTCACATCTTCCCATCTCCTCCCCTTTTGGCTTTCCGCAGAGACCGCCCCCACCGTAACTCCCTGGTCAATTTGTCCCTTCCCACCCAAACCACCCTCTCTCCTGGCATTTTCCCTTGCAACTGCAGGAAAAGCTACATTTGTCGCTTTACCTCCTCCCTTGACTCCATCCAAGGACCCAAGCAGTCTTTCCAGGTGCAGCTGAGGTTCACCTGCACCTCTGCCAACTTCATCTATTACATCCGCTGCTTTAGGTGTCAGCTGCTCTACATCGGTGAGACCAAGCGTAGACTTGGCGATCACTTCGCCCAACACCTCCGCTCAGTTCGCAATAACTAACCTGAAGTCCCAGTGGCTCAGCACTTCAACTCCCCCTCCCTTTCCGAATCCGACCTTTCTGTCCTGGGCCTGCTCCATGGCCAGAGTGAGACCCACCTTAAATTGGAGGAGCAGCACCTCATATATCGCTTGGGTAGTGTACACGCCAGCGGTATGAACTTTAACCTCCAATTTTAGGTAGTTCCTGTTTTCTCTTTCTTTCCCCTCCACTTCCCAGCTCTCCCACAGCCTACTGTCTCCGCCTCTTCCTTTCTTCTTCCCCCCCACCCCCATATCAGTCTGAAGAAGGGTCTCGACCCGAAACATTGCCTATTTCCTTCGCTCCATAGATGCTGCCTCACCCGCTGAGTTTCTTCAGCATTTTTGTCTACCTCCAAATACTAAGGTACTTTTGAAGTGTAATCACCGCTGTAATGTAGGACATACGGCAAGGTGGCAAAAGCAGCAATGTGATAATAACCGGGCAATCTGTTCCCAGGAATGCTGATTGAGAGATAAATATTAGCCAAGGATACACTGGGGATAACTCGCCTTCCTTTCGCTACATTGCCTTTAGATCCTTTTACATCCACCACCTGAGGGAGAAAATGGACGCAATTTAAGATAGAACCACTCATGATGTAGCACAACTGTGATACTGCATTGCAGTAGCTGCCCAGTTTTTACACTTATCTCCCAGGAGTATGGCATAAACCCCGATATCCTTTCAACTCCGAGATGAGGATGCAATCAACTGAACTACTATAATCCAACAGTACAAAGACATTTAGAGTTGTCCACTACAAGAGAACAAGAGATGCTTTGTTAGTTGTGACTTGTTCCTGCTAAGATGATGAGGTGAACCATACATTGTGGAGGGATAGCCTCAATGAATGCTCCTGACATTCATTGCAATCTTCTCAAAGTGCCAGTTATATTATTTGCATTTATTCATATACAGTTTATGTCTTGTCAGAAATAACTATTCCTTGTTATCTGATGTCAATGGCAGTGGTGGAGTGGCAGAGTGATGTCCCCTTGTTTTCTGGAGTTCCAGTGGGTGAATTTAGACAATAGGTGCAGGAGTAGGCCATTCGGCCCTTCGAGCCAGCACCGCCATTCAATGTGATCATGGCTGATCATCCCTAATCAGTACCCCATTCCTGCCTTCTCCCCATATCCCCTGACTCCGCTATTTTTAAGAGCCCTATCTAGCTCTCTCTTGAAAGCATCCAGAGAACCTGCCTCCACCGCCCTCTGAGGCAGAGAATTCCACAGACTCACCACTCTCTGTGAGAAAAAGTGTTTCCTTGCCTCCGTTCTAAATGGTTTACTCCTTATTGTTAAACTGTGGCCCGTGGTTCTGGACTCCCCCAACATCGGGAACATGTTTCCTGCCTCTAGTGTGTCGAAGCCCTTAACAATCTTATATGTTTCAATGAGATCCCCTCATCCTTCTAAACTCCAGAGTGTACAAACCCAGCTGCTCCATTCTCTCAGCATATGACTAGCATATACTAGCACTACCCTCACACTAGGGCCAATTTACATTCTTTAGTGAAGCCAATCAACCTACAAAATGTGTATGTCTTTGGAATGTAGGAGGAAACTTGAGCACATGGGGAAAACCCATGGGGAAAATGTACAAAGTACGTACAGACAGCACCCACAGGCATGATCGAACCCGGTTCACTGGCGCTGTAAGGCACCAACTCTACCACTGCGCCACCATGCCGTCCCAACTTGGAACTCAGAGGTTCATCCGGTTGAAGGGTGAATTCCACACTCACCACTCTCTGTGAGAAAAAGTGTTTCCTCGTCTCCGTTCTAAATGGCTTACCCCTTATTCTTAATCTGGATCCGCCCCTGGTTCTGGACTCCCCCAACATTGGGAACATGTTTCTGCCTCTAGCGTGTCCAAACCCTTAACAATCTTATATGTTTCAATCAGATATCCTCTCATCCTTCTAAACTCCAGAGTGTACAAGCCCAGCTGCTCCATTCTCTCAGCATATGACAGTCCCGCCATCCTGGGAATTAACCTTGTAAACGTCTGCTGCACTCCCTCAATAGCAAGAATGTCCTTCTTCAAATTAGGGGATCAAAACTGCACACAATGCTCCAGGTGTGGTCTCATTAGGGCTCTGTACAACTGCAGAAGGACTTATTTGCTCCTATATTCGATTCCTCTTGTTATAAAGGCCAACATTGCATTCACTTTCTTCACTGCCTGCTGTATCATTTTTTAGATGATTGTAATTCATCTTCAATGACCTGCATCAGTGTCTGTTTTTGGCTGCTTCAGTAACTCAGCTTCAGTACCAGAGAATGTTGCAGCCATTGGTAAATCATGTTAATGTAAGTGAGAGAACTTTGTCTTCAGTTCAACACTGGAAACTTGGCAACATGTGAATGACTGCAGTAAACATGCTCTCCATGCAAAGAGCAGAGAGCTGGAAATCGTGCTGTGCATTCTAATATCGGCTGAAGGTTGCTTAACTGCCTGAATAACACATTAAAAAAAAATCACTGTATCTCAGTATACATGACAATAATAAACCAATACCGGTTCCTAGTACTCTTATTTCCTGAACCAAAATTGATAGCTATTCCCAAAACTATGATCTTTACCATCAGGAAGACAAGGGTAGCAGACTCATAGAGACACCAGCATTGTCACGGTCGCCTCCAAGTCACACACCATCCTAACTTAGAAACATATTATTAGCCCTACATCATCATTACATCAAAGTACTGGAACTGTCTCCCCACCAGAAGGAATAGATATTTCAAGGTGGCTGACCCGCTGAGTTACTCCAGCACTTTGTGTGTATCTTCCATGTTTATATCATTGTGTTTCTAAGCTACCCAAGTGGAATATGAGGAGCTGTTATTCTGATTTGTGTGGCCACGCCCTAGCAATGGAGGAGGCCCAGGACAGAAAGGCCAGTACGGGAACGGGCAGAGGAATTGAATTACTCAGCAACTGGGAGATCCCGTAGGCCTTGGAGGAACGAATGCAAGTGCAAGTCAATGAATAATCATGACCTTTCGTTCCCTCCCATTGAGCTGATACGAGCTTCAACATACACATAATTTTCCAGATGATACTACACCCTTCTCCCCCGAGCATCTTTGCACCATGCATCATGTCCATACCAAGCTGCAGTTCTAGCTAATGCCAAGGTATGCACCCAGGTTAACATGTCTTTTGAGACACAACATTGAATTGAGGACCAAAAAAACCAAACTCCCTGAGGAACTCAGTGGGTCAAGAACGTCCTGACCCGAAACATCATCTGGCTATTTCCCTCTGACCCACTGAGTTCCCCAGCAGTCTGTATTTTGCTCGAGATTCCCGCATCTGCAGTCTCAAGTCTCCCTTGAGGACAAAAACATTTGTTAGTAATTTAACCGCTCCTCTCCCTGTCAAACAGGCACCAATCATTTTCAAATATTATTACGAGGGAATTATTCATTTCTGTGCAATTTTTTGTGATACCTGTCACTGTTAGCTGAATATGACTTTAGAAACAGGGCATACATTGCAATGAATATTAAAAAATAAACCGGATCAAAGTACAGAGGATGCGGCCAAGATTAAATTGAGCATCTATAATGTGCAAACCATTCTCTTCAAAAAGGGAAAAGTAATATGTTGATCAGTATTCGCTTTCAATTGATTCCTTTCCATTTAATGAAACGTGGTAGAGGTAGAGTTGCTGCCTTACAACGCCAGCGACCCGTGTTCGATTTTGTCCAAGGGTGCTGTCTGCACGGAGCTTGTACAGTCTCCCTGTGACCGCGTGGGTTTTCTACGGGTGCTCAGGTTTCCTCCTGCACTCCAAAGACAGGTTTGTAGGTTAATTGGCTTCATTAAAATTATAAGTTGGCCATAGTGTGTAGGATAGTGCTCGTGTACCGGGTGATCACTGGTCAATGCAGACTTGGTGTGCCGAAGGACCTTTTCCTGTGCTGTAACCCTAAAGTCCCTCTAAAGTATAAATTCCAAAGTATAATGAATCAAAGGTCTGAGTTTTTATATTTTTAAAAGAGTTTCAGCTGTTAAATCAGCCAACTTAGAATTGGAACTTAGGTTGGAAAAGATGATGTTGCTCACCACTAACTGATTTAAAGGGAGAAAAATTCACCATATTTGCTGGTGCTAAACATACAAATAACTCTTCTTCAGAAATTCAGTTCCATTGGAACAAAATTTTGGAATCTGAATGAAATGCAAAATTGCAACCATATTGTGCATTTTGAGCAACTTCCGAGAACATGTTTTAGGTCAGCCACGATCCTGCTCTCTGTTTGACCACTGGGAATTGCAAGAACAGATCTATCTAATTTCTATTAAGACCTTGGGCTGGCATTAGTCCAAAAGAAACAGGTGATCACCAACAGTGCAGAACGGCAGGAAGTGGGTTGAATGTGCTTGTGAGACAGTTCACAATTAAGTCTGGCTGGCTTTCCTCCACCCTTATAAATACATCCACTTAAAAGCACAGTCCATTCATACACATTGCTTTGTGACTGGGATCCAATAACAAGGTAGCTTTCAAACCATTCCTAAAAGGACCCTCATCAGTGATTGCAGCGGAGAACAGCAACAGAATCACCACCTGGCAGATTTTGAAATGGCCAGCTGATATATTTAATCAGTACAATAGCACTTATTTTCTTTCCTTGTGCTGAGTTTTTCAATAGGATTGCCTAATCTCCACAATTATCCTAAAGCCCATGTCCCACTTACGTGTCCTTGGCACGCTAATTAAGCGACCGCGTGGTCGCATTGAGACGTGAAAGTCCCGCTAAGGCCGCGCGCGTCTTCATGCGCCTGCACAGCCGTCCGGAGCGCGTGACGTCATTTGAAGATGGACACAAAATGCTGGAGTAACTCAGCGGGACCGGCAGCATCTCTGGAGAGAAGCAATGGGTGATGTTTCGTGTTGTGACCCTTCTTCAGTCTGAAAGAAGGGTCTTGACCAGAAACGTCATCCATTCCTTCTCTCCAGAGATGCTGCCAGTCCCGCTGAGTTACTCCAGCATTTTGTGTGTCTGTCTTCAATCTTCTTGGCCCCGCTCTGGGAGTAGAAGTGGGTGCGGATCCGGATCTGCAACGGCCGTGAGCCCCAGGCCGAGCTCGGCGATCGCTTGCGATCGATACCGCTTTCTTTGAGGCTGTGGGAAGGCAGGTATGTGGACCGAGAGTGAGATGACTGGTGGGACAGGGATTTGGAAGGTCATATATTGATTCTTCCAGGTGTAGGTCAATTACCATTGGCCACCAAATGTAGTTCATGTAACAAATCAGTAGTTTTCCAAAATTGGGTATGGCTATCAAGTGAAACAACAAACAATCTGCTGGAGGAACTCAGCAATTTGAGCGGAAACTTTGAGAGGAAAGGAACAGTCAGCGTTTCAGGTTGATCCTGTATCAGGACTGATTTGATAAAGACCTGGTCACACCATTGACTTGCAGGTTGACTGCATTGAGGATGAGTGAGGGAACTACGTTCTCAATGAGTTTAGGTTCTGTCATCTCATGGTACCTTATGGTTGCAATGACAGAACCATTAAAATTCCTGGGTCCACCTTTAGATCCTGCTGTAACCATTGACAACCTTTTCTACTGTCATCCGCAAACTTGCTGTCATCCAAATCTTTAATATACTAGACTAAGTGGGACCTGTTGGGAAGGCTGGTCCCCAACGCAATATTCCACCTCTCCACCAATTCCAATATTGGTGGCCAGTGGGGGGGTAGGGCTTTCTGGAGTGCTAGTATGGGTGTTGTGGGCTGAAGGGACTGGTCTCCAGACGGCTAGTATGGACATTGTGTGCCGAATGGATTCTTGGGCTTGCGGCTCAGTCACTCAAGCCTGTTGTGCTGACAGCTCACTCACTCACAGCTGGTGGGCTGGCAGTTGACTCACGGCTATTCCTTGAAATTCCATTTCAAGCAGAGTGCAAGGCCACCAAATTCAAATGCATTTTCATACCATTTCAAGCAGGGTGCAAGGCCACTAAAGACAGCGAGTCGTGACCTCTCCCTCCTCCATCTTGCAAAGACTGAGCCACGCCCGCACTTCTGGGTTTTATAGTCCCTCCGCACTTCCCACCAGAAGAGGCATGGCCTTCATGGCGTGATTGACAGGAGAGAGAATCTCAACATTTTTTAAACCCTAATAACTCTTTTACTTTTCATCGATGGGAGAAATCCTCGGCACCTGATAAGCAGAGGGGGTCTATGAATAAGATGGCCAAAAATCACAGCCATACGTGGTAGCGATTTTTCTAAAATTAATACAAAGCACAAACAGGAAGTGGTCAAGATTAGACTTTTAATTATATAGAAGGCAAGGCAACTTTAATTAGGCGAGGCAACTTTATTTAGGTAAGGCAACTTTAGCATTTCCAAACCAAAGGCAACTTTTCCAAACCAAAGGCAACAAGCTTTAGGCAACACAGCTTCAGCATTTCCAAACCAAAGGCCACACAGCTTTAGCATTTCCAAACCAAAGGCAATACAGCTTTAGCATTTCCAAACTATATTTGCAAACCACATTAAGGGTACTGACAGGTCAGTAAAACCACTCATAGTTTAGTAGACGTGAGTTCAGTGTTATTCACAGCTCAGACTGAGAGATGTGACCCTCTCGCTTCCCCATCTTGCAGAGACTGACTGAAGCACTCAACACTTCCGGGTTTTATAGTCCCTCTGGAAGGGGCGTGGCCTTCAGGAGAGAGAATCTCAATCTTTTTTAAACATTAATAACTCTTTTATTTTTAATCAATGGGTAAAATCCTCTTGCCCTGCGCAGCGGAGGGGGACTCTGAGTAAGATGGTCAAAAATCACAGCCGTAAGTGGCAGCGTTTCTTCTGAAATCAATATACAGAACAACAGGAAGTGATCAAGATCAGACTTTTAGTAATATAAATAGATGGCAAAGAGCAATGGACCCACATTCGATCTCTGCAGCACATCGCTGGACACAGGGCTCCAATCTGAAAAGGTTCCACTCTGAACTCCTTCCACTCTGTCAATTTTGTATCTAATTGACTAGCATTGGGACTGCACAGTGGCATAGCAGTAGAGTTGCTGCCTTACAATGTCAGAGACCTTGATTCGATCTTGACTACAGGGTCTGTATGAAGTTCTCTCTGTGACCCTGTGGGTTTTCTCCGGGTGCCCTGGTTTCCTCCCAAACTCTAAAGACGTAGAGGTTTGTGGGTTAATTGGCTTCGGTAAAATTGTAAATTGTCCCTGGTGTGTAGGATCATGTCAGGGTACCAGGTGATCGCTGGTCGGCACGGACTTGACGGGCCAAATGGCCTGTTTCCATGCTAAATCTCTACGGTTTAATGTCTAAAGCTCACCATGTGATCAAACCTACCAGATCAACCTGCCATCAATATTGCTTGTCGTAAAAAATAAACACCTTTAAATTCTAGTTTTACTAAATATATCTGAGATTCAGTTGAAGTTACAAGAACTAGAGTCATTATGTAAAATTTGCAATTAATTTACAGGATGTGGGTGCCACATGTTTACTGCTCATCCACAATTGCTTTTGTGAAGATACAATAGTCTTTTTGGTGAAGTTGTCTCCTTCAGTTTAGGGAAGGGAATTCAAGGATTCCGATCCATTGACAGCAAAGGAATAGCAATGGGAGTTCCAAGTAAGAATGGTGTGTAAATAGGGAAGACAAGTGCAACAGGCAAATGGAAAGACCGCCACCTACAGGCTCTTCTCACACACATCATCTTTACTTGATACTCTGTCACAGGTTGGATAGTTTTCTCTGGAACGTCAGAAGTTGAGGGAGACTTGAAAGAAGTATATAAAATTCTGAGGGGCATGGATAGGGTAGACAGTCAGAACTTTTTCCCAGGGAGTAAATATCCAACACCATAGGTCAAAGCTATCAGGTGGGGTGGGAAAAGTTTCATGGAGAAGTGAAGGCCATGTTTTTTTACATAGAGAGGGGTGGCTGCCTGGAACGCATTGCCAGGAGTGGTGGTGGAGGCAGATACAATAGTGGTGTTTAAGAGGCTTTTAGATAGTCACATGGAAGTGCAGGGAATAGAGGGAGATGGATCATGTACAGGCAAATGAGATCAGTTTAACGGCACATGTTCGGCATATACATTGTGGGCCAAAGGCCCTATTTTCCTGTGCAGTACCGTTCTATGTTTAACAGCTGAGATATTGTCTCATCCCAGAGCCTTTATTACGCCGGTTCTCCTATCGGTTTCTTTATATTATGTGGGGTGAATCAAATGACCTGAAGAATGGTATGTGTCATGGTAAAGACATCCAGTGGGAGCTTAGATAGATCATTCACTTGATGCTCCTGGAAGGAGATGGTTGCAAATGCTTGTTTGACCTACACAGGTTGAGCCCTGACATTGTCCTGAGGGTGGCTTTGTTCATGATCTGAAGGTCATCAATCTGGCCCTGCGGATGCAGGAAAGAGACACGAAGAATACACCATCTCCATCCTGTGTCAGCAAGGCCAACACTCTGCCAACACTGAATAAACAGCACTCTGCCAGAGTGCAGCAGAAATTTGGATCTTGTCAAAATTACAATTTTTTAATTTGTATTTCAGTTACCACTGAATAGTTTTTAATAGTGTCTGAAGAACATCACCTATTCCTTCTCTCCAGGGATACTGCCTGACCCGTTGAATTACTCCAGAATTTTGTGTGTATCTTCAGTACAAACCAACATCTGCAGTTCCTTCCTACACATATAGTTTTTACATCTCAGCTTCCGTTATTTAAAGTAAGGCCGTCATTAAAATAAAGTGTGGAAAATGAACTGAGTGAGTAACAATGTAAATTATGACAAGTTGATGCCCTAAATCCCAGCCTGGGTAAAGCTAAAGCTCTCTCCTGACTCCTGCATGAATTCAGTGAGGAACAAATTAAAGTTATATTCATTCACACCATAAAATTTCAGTTAACTGTTGGATGAATCCAGTCACATTTCATCTTGACTGATCCATCTTTTCCATCAAATCAATGCAGCTTTAGTAAACTGAATTTGTTTCTGCTTTCTGGTGATTACAAGATAACTATTTGAGATATAAACCCAAATCCTGTGAAATGAAATGAAAGGCTTACTTTGTTGCATCGAAGATGAGGTTCAAAATCCATTTCAGAGACCAAAGCACATATTTTGCTAATAAATGAGGGTGGGCCGCAAAATTAATGGTGGTCTCTTTTCCTTGGGATGTAAAATACAGGTCTTATTAATTCACTCTGGTGATTGTCAATGGTATCATTGAATCCAATCAGGGAACAATTTAGCTTATTATTTCCCAATTTGCTGCTTGTGAGACCCTGCTTAAATTGTAGCACTATATAATTCCATGTATTAAACTGACCTTCCAATTCTGTCAGCCAATGGCCTCTTCCCCATTATTTAGGACATAGAATATAGAACAATGCAGCACAGGAACAGGCCCTTCAGTCCACAATATCTGTGCCAAACATGATGCCAAGGCCAATTCTCATCTGACTGCTCATAATCCATATTCCTCCAACCACTACATACTGTATCCATGTGCCCATCCAAATGTCTCTTAAATACCGCAATCGTATCTGCCTCCACCACTCCCCTGGCAGAGTGTATTTTGAAATCCATCCATTCTCCTGTTTCTGCTTAGATTTTGCTTACGTCTTTGGCACAAAAGGCAGCACAGAGTTCAGTTCTGCGGTCAGCTGCTGTCTCTGTGGAATGTAGTGGCCATGCATGTCTCCTCCGGATTTCCCTCCCACATGCCAAAGATCAAAGGTTTCAAAGGTCGTGTACCATGTACCATGTAGCCATACCAAAAAAACCAACAAGACACACAACTACATAAAAGTTAACATAAACATTGACTACCGCAGACTCCCCACATTCCTCACTGTGATGGAAAGCAATAAAGTCCAATCTTCTTCCCTCAAGATGTGCAATATGGTAGGCCAATGACCCCAGGGAATTGTTCCTAGTGTATAGATGAGTAATTAAATGTTGGGAGAGTTAATGGGAATGTGGGGAAATAAAATGGGTTTAGTGCACAATTTGTGTAAATGGATTGACATAAGGAATTGCAGATGCAGGTTTACATTTTAAAAAAAGCACAAAGTGCTGGAGTTACTAAGCAGGTAAGGCATCTATGGAGAACATGGATAGGCGGGGTTTCTGGTCGGGACCCTTCTTCAGACTAATTGTAGTGGGGGAGAAATTGGTATTTGATAGCCCACATGGACTTATTTGGATGAAGGGCCTGTTTGTTTGCATTTTGACTGATCTCAGCTTCTCATTTTATTGTAATTATTCTGTTGGAAATCTATGCACTATGTCCTTTATATCCACTGATTTACCATCCATGTAATAGAGGTCAGCCCCAGAATCACCTCTACTTATAGTCACTCAGGAGTTTGGAGCGAGCGTGCAGCTGGGGATGGGAGTGTGGTCAAAGGTGGTGATTGGAGAACAGGCTTCAGATGGTCTTGCAGTGCTTCTTTGTTTCAGATTTGTTCAGACAAGATGAAACGTGCACAGCATTTGTCAATGCCAGCCGCCTTTGTGTATCCTTTAGTTAAAGTTGCCAGTATTACAGAGTCAGCTGTGGTTCAATGGATAGCACTCTGGTCTCAGTATCAGGAGGTTGTGATTCAAGTCTCGTTCAAGAGACTTCAGCACCAGAACGTAGACTAACACTGCAGTGCAGTTCTCAGTTAGATAAATCAAAATTATGTGATTTTATTATTATCTAAATGGAAAGAGACTGCAAGTGAGTGAAGTTCGTAGGGATTCTAGGTGCGCTAGTGCATGTATCACTAAAAGTTATCAGGCAGATCCAACAATTAGTTTAGAAGACAAATTGCACTGTTTGGCCTTTTTTCCAAAGAGGTTGCAGATTAAATATAAGGGATTGATATATAATATGATATGTATAGTGAAATATAGCGACAGATTAAATAAAGGTTTTACTGCAAATGTACAGGTCGTTGATGAGGTCTGCAACACAATTTTGGCCTCACGTAGAAAAAATATAAGGAGATTAACCAGGTTAATGAGAGAGATGTTCTACTAAGAGAGACTAAACAGTTTGGTCTTGAATTTAGTAAGGTTTTATAAGAATGATGGGTGAATGTTACTCAAATATATACAATCCTAACGGGGCTTGATAAGGTAAATGTTGAGATTTTTCACTTGTGGGACAGTCTTGAATAAGGAGACATAACTATAAAATAAGTTCACTCAAAATTGGGGTACGATTAAATTTCTTTCCAGAGATGGAGGTGAAGTTCTAGAATTCTCAGCCCCAGTGTCTGGTGGAAGCTGGATCATTAGAAGTATTTAAAGTGGAGGTAGATAAATATAGATCCATGGAAGCAGGATATGAAGAAAGGGCACAGAAGTTGTGTTCAGGCCTTCATAGGTCAGACATGATTATATTAAATGGTGGGGCAGGCTTTAAGGACTACCACTTTAAGGTCTACCACTTCTCCCATTTTCTTCTTTTCTCGTGTTCTTGCCCAAAAAGAATGATAAAGAAATGCAAGCTTTTTGGAAGAAAAAAAAATATTCTACTCATGTTGCTATGCAGTAGTGGCGAGTTTGGACTTGCGGTGATAAGGGTTAAGTCCTTGCAGTAGTTTGCAAATGAACCATTCACTAAAAAAGCATCTTGAGTTGAAGCGGTTTTACCGCAGTCCCCAATAATTAAAGTAAGTAACGTTCGCCACCTACAGGCAACACACAGCAAAAGCAGGGCACCGAGCGCCAGGAACAAAAAAAAATGCTATAGAAACTCATCGTGTTAGGCAGCATCAGTGGAGGGAATTATACAGATGACGTTTCAGGTTGGGACCCCCCTTCAGACTGACCTCCAGTGCGAATTTTTGATCATAATTCCAGCATCTTGTGTTTCCTGTTAGCATCTGGAATAAGCAGCCTTGAGCTGACCCTCATGTTATGGGAAACACAAAATGCTGGAGTAACTCAGCGGGGCAGGCAGCATCACTGGAGAGAAGGAATGGGTGAATTTTTGGGTCGAGTCTCTCTTCAGTCTGACTTACTATACATTGTAAGATGCGTAGGGTCTCGAAGAAGTGTCTTGATCTGAAATGTCACCCATTCCTTCTCTCCAGAGATGCTGCCTGTCCTGCTGAGTTACTCCAGCATTTTGTGTCTACCTTCGATTTAAACCAGCATCTGCAGTTTTTTCCTACATACTCATGTTATAGGATCCAGGGATGCATTCCTGGAAAACTGTCTGTATTGTGATTTTTATCAACACAAAGTTGTGATATCTGCTCGTGGGTGAAGAAATTTCCTTTCACAAATTTCATAAGAGGTAATTTTACTCAGTGCCCCAAATTTTTTGGTAGTGATGTGTAAATTCCACAAGGGAGAATTTCCCTTACCCGAGCTGCAATAACACAGGGGTTACCTGCATTGAAACCTTCTAAGATGAATACTGATTTTCACTTACTTCATTTAAAATTCCTCAACACGCTCATTGGAACTGTGCCACATTGCAGTTTTTGCTGAATGACAGTCTTTTTTTATACCAAATTTCAGTCAATCTTATAATTCGCATTGTTTTAAAAAAAAAGTTTGAACAACTTTGATATTGTCAAATCGAGGTTATTGTCAGATGTACAAGTACGATGAGTTACAGGTACAATGAAAATTGTGTCTGCAGCAGCATCACAGCACGTAGATTCAGACAATGCACAAAAACATAACATAGACATAACCAAATTACACAAATTGCATAACTGCTGGGCATTTTTTTTGTGAGGTTGCAAAATTTTGTAAACAATACATAGACCTCATTGATGATAACTGCCACATTCACTTCTCAGCACTCTCCTATATCCGAGTCAAATTATAGCTTCCTCTGCACTCTAGATAATAATAAAAAAAAGACTACTTGGTAAGGCCGTCAAAAACCACACAAAAATGGTTTGAGATTAAAACAAACATGCCAGTGACATATCATTGATGTGGCCCATCTTTGTGGAATGGTGCTTCTACATTAAGCGGATAAATTAGGGAACTGGCTTGAGAAATCGGTACTCCTCAATGGAAGAAAATAATCCATTGCAGGCTTTACTGGCAAGCCACCAACATACCAGCTAAACATAAGGTCAAAGCTTGAAAGTCTAGAAACGGATAGTTGAAAGTGCACTTGCCAATTGGTCCCTCAGTTTACAGCAGTCCTGAAATTGAGATTATGGTGTAGCGGTTAGAGATGCTGCCTAAAACTCCAGGGACCCAGGTTCGATCTTGATTCCAGATGCTGCCTGTGTGGAGTATGCATGTTCTCCCTGTGACTACTGTGTGAAATTCCCCTGGGAGATCCAGTTTCCTATTTAAAATGTGTTGGTAGGTTAACCGTCTAATGTTAACATATTGTGGGTAAGTATAAATGAAAACAAATAGAGTTGACAGGCATGTGTGAGTAAATAAATTACAGTGGAATACCGGGGGGGAACTGGGACTCGTGGGCTTGCTTTGTGGGAAGTTGGCATGAACCTGATGAGCCGAATGTTCTCCTCCTGTATAAGCAAGACTTTTCAGTAATGGTGGTCTCAGAAGTCACTATTTTTTTGCGTACAATATTTGTGGGGAATCAGATTCACAAGTAGTCAATTCTCCTTGCACCATCTTGTGGTTTAAAATAGAAATGCAATGGAAACAAATCTAAAATGATAGATACAGAACAGTTTTAGCTCCACAAAAGACAAACATATTGCAGTAGTGCCTTTTCTCATGCCTCTTATAGGTTTGCCTCAGGCTGCCTGCAGCCAATGAAATAGGGAATTTGACAGACCAGTCATTGAGGTATCTGCAGTGGAAGTATTTGTTGTAGTTCAATGATAATAGAGCTTGCACTACCACATGTCAAGCAAGAAGAAAAACAAGACATAACAAAGATATCTGTGCGGGAATTTTTATTTATACTAACGTTAATCTGGACTGACCTGCTAGTGCAGTACTGTGGGAATGTTGGACTGTCCGTGATACAGTGTCTCTCAGGTGAGAGATTAAACAGACCTTGTCTGCTTTCTCAAGGGGGATGGAACGGAATAGTTTATTGTCACATGTGAATAGTGTAAATAGTAATAGTGTAAATCAGCATCTGCAGTTCCTTCCGACACAAGGAATTGACATCAAGGATTAACAAATTCTAGGAAGGAACCATGCTACTAAATCCAGAAGGGGTTGCAGAATAAACAGAAGTTTGGAAACCTCTGATGTTTAAAAAAAATCTTGTCAATGAGTGGCTTTGTGCCATTGCTCGTGTTCAAGCCAGAACATCAAGCAATGCAGAGAAAATAGGTTGTTCCACAAATGATTAAACATGTTGTTTCCAGGCATGTTTTAATGTGTCTTATTTTATTCCCAAACCACCAGCTCAGGGAAGGCTGGTTGGAACCCTTCCCAAGAATGTGTTGACACATTTCTAAGCAGGAAGATAAACACGGTGTCCAAAAAAAAGGAAAATAGAGAAACAGCGTGTTTGTAGCATTCGATTTTGAGGGATTCATGGAGAAGTGCTGTCTTTTCCAACAGCCTAACCATAATCATTAAAAAAAATCCAGCTGATTAAATGTGGAGGAAGGAACTGCAGGTGCTGGTTTCAGGTTCTGACCTTTATCCAGACTCAGCTGATCCAACTGATTACCTGGTTCCCACTTGTGGGATCTTGCTTGCATAAACTGGCTGTGGTGTTTTCCACATTACATGAATGTGTAGAAAATGTGAATTGGAATTAAGCCTTCTCAGCCATTCTATACTATCACGGGCAATCCTCGACTCAATAGCACGTACACACTCTCCCCGTCTTCTTGATGTACTTCTGGGTCTAGAAATCAATCACATTCTTAAATATATTGAGTACTTTAGACCACATTCTTCCATGAAAAATAATTCCATAGCTTTGTCACCCTGCGTGTAAAGGAAGTTCTTTCCCCCACCTCAGTTTGAAATGTCTTACCCAGTATCCTGAGACTATGACTCCTCATTTGCGATACTCCAGCAGGAGTTTTACGGATAAGGGGTAGGCCATTTCGGAATGAGATGAGGAAAAACCTTTTCAGCCAGAGGGTTGTGAATCTGTGGGATTCTCTGCCACCTCCCCTTTCCCACCCTTCCCTCAATTTACTCCAGTGATAAATGCGCAGCACCACAAATTAATGCTGAGCCTTCAGCAGTTATGAGGGAGTCAGAAGCTCCCCTTCAGTTGTCCATTCCTTTGGCAGATCCGAGTTGTTATTTTGCTGTAGACAGTAAGATGGCAGTGTACACATTTCTGATTATGTCAGTGTTACAGACAATAACATGGATTTGGAATATTTTTTATTGCTTCATAACTTTTATTCTAATTGAAAGCACCCATTCATACCTACCTGTTCCTCCATAATTTCTGTTGCGATCAATTACTGGCTGGGTAGTTAGGAAATTCTATGTTTTTTTGGCTGTGCATTACATAAACTATGTGCAGTTAATACTGCATCCGATGTGACCTCCTGTACATTGAGCAAGAATAGACTCTGCAATTGTTTCACCAATTTTGTGTGCTTAGTCTGCCAAGTCTTATCGGATCTTCCAGTTGCTAACCATTTTACCTCCCCTTCCCTTTCCCATACCGACCTCTTTGTCCTCCTCCATTGCCAGAGTGAGGCCCCATGCAAAGTAGGTGAACAGCACCTCATATTCTGCTTGGGTAGCTTACAACCCTACGAAATTAACGTTGAATTCTCCAATTTTAGGTAACTACTGACAAACCTCCCCCCCCCCTGCACCCTCCCCCTCACACACCCATTTTCTCCCCCCCCCCACCCTTTCCCTGCGCTCCACCTAAACCCCAGCTGATTTCTCCCCTTTCCCCCATCTACATCCCTTCCCCTGGCTTTACAATCACAAATTTCCAATCCATTTGGCTCATCTGGTTATCATCACCTCCCCCCCGAGAAACATCACCTATCTATGTTATCCAGGGATGCTACCAGACCCACTGAGTTATTCCAGCATTTTATCTCTTTTTTATGTATATGCAGTTAGTTGCTTATGTTGGTGTTGAGGACACCGATCAATGGCACAGTTTCTGAATTTGGTTAATCGCGACAGGAAACTCTGCAGTCAATCTTGCTTTTTCTTTCTGTACCTTCCATTGTGAAGGGTCACGATTCATCACCTTCAGCACCTACAATTTCATAATGCCTGATTCTAGCAACTCAACTGCTGCATCAGACCCAATCGAATGATGAAGGTTGTGTTACAAAACTGTACAGTTCTAAACTGACAATCCAAATTGATCCCTGTAGCGAAATTCACATTTCATGTAGACATGAAAGGGACCCACTCAATTTATTGTGTATATCAGCACTTGGGAGAATTCCAATCAATCCCATTCTTTCACATATATCCCTGTAATCTGTTCTCTCTCATTTATCTATTTGTTCTCCGATTCCCCCCGCTCCCATTTATTGTTACAAACCCACACCAGTGGTCAATTAACATTCCAATTTGGGATGTGGGAGGAAACCAGAGCAACTGGAGGAATCCCATGTGGTCACAGAGGGAATGTGCAAACTCCACACAGACTGTACCCTGGGTCAGGATTGAACCAGGGCCTTTGGAGCAGTGAATCAACAGCACTACTTGCCAACCACCTCAATGAAAATTTCAAGGAACCTACAAAGAATATGTTTGAATGCTCAATAGCAACTGACACCATGACAGAGTTTGTTGGATGTTTGTTCTATCTTCAAAATCATCCGAGCACTATTTCTCGCCACTGACCACTTGTATCACTTGGCTATATTTCTGAGTGGTTACTAAGTTCTTGACAGTTGGAAGTATTGGAAGGTATTACGATGCATTTAAAAATGGTGGTGCACCTGGTGGAGCTGCTGCCTCACAGCACCAGAAACCTGGGTTCTATCCCAACCTAGGGTGCTGTGTGCTAGATTTGCATTTTCTCCCTGTGACCATGTGAGTTTTCTCTGGGTGCTCTAGTTTCTTCCCATCTCCCAAAGTCATTGAAACATATAAAATAGGTGCAGGAGGAGGCCATTCGGCCCTTCGAGCCAGCACCGCCATTCACTGTGTTCATGGCTGATCGTCCTCTATCAATAACCCGTGCCTGCCTTCTCCCCATATCTCTTGACTCCACTAGCCCCTGTGGCAGGGAATTCCATAAACTCACAATTCTCTGGGTGAAAAAGTGTTTTCTCACCTCAGTCTTAAATGACCTCCCCTTTATTCTAAGACTGTGGCCCCTGGTTCTGGACTCGGCCAACATCGGGAACATTTTTCCTGCATCTAGCTTGTCCAGTCCTTTTATAATTTTATATGTTTCTATAAGATATCCCCTCATCCTTCTAAACTCCAGCCTAGTCTTTTCAATCTTTCCTCATATGACAGTCCCGCCATCCCAGGGATCAATCTCGTGAACCTACGCTGCACTGCCTCAATCACAAGGATGTCCTTCCTCAAATTAGGAAGTTGTGTGGGTTTGTATGCTAATTGGCTGCTATAAATGCCCCCTGGTGTGTAGGGAGCAGATGTGTGAGTGGAGCAACATGGAATTAAAATGAATGGGTGATGGATGGTTGGCAGAGACTCAGTGGGCCGAATGATATACCTCTTTAAAAAAAGTCATGTGTGATTTGCATGATGATTAGTGTTCTTGGGTGAGATGGTCAGGAACAGGAAAATAGTGGTTAGTCACTCACTCATTTCTCAGCCACTTGAAATTGGATTGAGTAGCACACAAGTAACCAGAGGCTGTACCAGACACCTGGACTCACCATTTCAATTTACCAATGATGCAAATGATAAGACACAAAATGCTGGAGCAACTCAGCAGATCATGCACCATTTCTGGAGAAAAATAATGGGTTCCGACTCGAAATGTCACCTGTTCTTTTTCATCAGAGATGTTGCCAGACGCGCTGAGATACTCCAGCATATTGTGTCCATCTTTAAGCTAGATTCTGCAGTTCCTTCCAACACAATGTTGCAGGTGAACCAACCTAATGACGGAAGGCAGCGAAGTAAAGGAAAAGTCTATTAAATTATTGTACTGCTAACTAATGTGAAAAGGCTTTGGTAAAAGTACGTCTAACATTAATTTCTAAAACAGGGGAGACATTTCCCCATCTTGCTTAGAGCCAAACACAAACAAACACACAATAGTGTTACACTCTATACATTCAGTTTCATTGAGCACAATGTGCAAGTGATCAGCACTGGAGGCTGATAAGGAGGCTGACTGGAGGCGATCAAAACACAAATAACTCTCTTAACATTCCTGATGTTGCCGGGAGTAAATGCCATTGGTAAAGTCCCATTCTATACATGAGTATTAATTGAGGCAATAAACCATCAGTTCTGGTGTATTCACCCTGTGATCATTGTGTCCTTTTTCCAGTTCAGATTCCCCTTTCAGTATCGAAGGTACAAGACGTCAGCGAAGATCGGAGTCCCCAGACTCAAAGAAACGTCGCATTCACAGGTGTGACTTTGAGGGCTGCAATAAAGTGTACACAAAAAGCTCTCATTTGAAAGCACATAGGAGGACACATACAGGTAGGAGGCTACAAAAGCTTGCCTTTGATGTAAAAATGTTACATAATGGGGAAAGTGAGGAGAGCGAGCACCAAGTCACAGAGTAAAGCATTGGATGTGAGAATAAACGGGTTTGTTTGAAAGCTGGTGCTTTACAGGGTTTAACATGATCATAGAACTAATGTAGCATATATACCATGTACTGGTAGAAAAATCTAGAGTTCAGAGGGCACAGAGGAAGGAAGAAAGGACTAATTTCCATGGATATACATTAATACCTTTCACAACCTCGGGATATCCCAGGCTACTACCCAGCCAAAGTACCTCTGAAACATGGTCACGTGTGTGGCAAAGCTGCTTTGGGTAGGATGGGGGCATGGATGGGGTTTAAGAAGGTTAACATGCTATTGGTATAAGGAAGCATTCTAGCAAGTTACACTTTCCCAAACTACATGAGAAGCCAAGAGGAATACGGCTGAAATCTGAAGTGGATACGAATGAGCAATAAAGTATGAAATCAATTACTTTGAAGACGAAGGTCTTTATGCTTGTAATGACACAAAAGAAGCAATTCTGCTTATCGGGTCATTGCCAGCTCTCAGGGAAGATGTTATGTCCTAGCAAAAGGATTTGAGTATTGGAGCAGGGAGGCTCTACAGCAGTTGTACAGGGTCTTGGTGAGACCACACCTGGAGTATTGCGTACAGTTTTGGTCTCCTAATCTGAGAAAAGACATTCTTGCCATAGGGGGATTGCAGAGAAGGTTTACCAGACTGATTCCTGGGATGTCAGGACTTTCATAAGAAGAAAGACTGGATAGACTCGGCTTGTACTCGCTAGAATTTAGATTGAGGGGGTATCTTATAGAAACCTACAAAATTCTTAAGGGGTTGGACAGGCTAGATGCAGAAAGATTGTTCCTGATGTTGGGGAAGTCCAGAACAAGGGGTCCCAGTTTAAGGATAAGGGGGAAATCTTTTAGGACCAAGATGAGAAAAACATTTTTCACACAGAGAGTGGCGAATCTGTGGAATTCTCTGCCACTGAAGGTAGTTGAGGCCAGTTCATTGGCTATATTTAAGAGGGAGTTAGATGTAGCCCTTGTGGCTAAATGGATCAGGGGGTATGGAGAGAAGGCAGGGATACTGAGTTGGATGATCAACCATGATCATATTGAATGGCGGTGCAGGCTTGAAGGGCCGAATGCCTACTCCTGCACCTAATTTCTATGTCTATGTCGATGTCTATGTCCTGCACCACCAAAACGTATTCTTCATCAAAACGCCTTGGGCTTTTTTTTTGCCATTAACCCAAGTTGTAGTTTAGTTTATTGTCACGTCTGCTGAGATACAGTGAAAAGCTTTATGTTGCGCGCTGTCAAGTCAGTGGAAAGACTATCTATATTACTAAAAGTCTGTTCTGTGCTGCGATTTCCGAGAGAACGCCGCCACCTACGGCTGTCATTTTTGGCCACCTTGCTCAGAGGCTCCCTCCGCCGCATGTGTGCTGAGGATTTTTCCTGTCGATTAAAAATGACAGAAATATTAATGTTTTTACAAAATTCCCCATTCTCTCTGCTGCCCCCGCTGGCGGCAGGGGGGAGGGATTATAAAACTAGGAAATGGTGTGCCTCACTCACTCTTCAAGATGGAGGAAGACAGCGGGTCACGTTTCGCTGAGCTGTGAATAACACTGAACACATGTCTACTCAAATATAAGTGCCCTTAGTGGTTCTAAAATGCTTGCAGAATGTGTCTATTGGTTCTAAAGCTGGCAAAAAGTGTCTATTGGTTCTAAAGATTTGTTGCAAGCTTGCAAAAAAAATGCCTATTGGTTCTAAAGTTTGCAAAAAAATGTCTATTGGTTCTAAAGCTTGCAAAAAAGTCTATTGTCTATTGGTTCTAAAGCTTGCAAAAAAAAATCTATGGGTTCTAAAGCTTGCAAAAAAATGTATATTGGTTCTAAAGCTTGCAAAAAAGTGTCTATTGGTTCTAAATCTTGCAAAAAAATGTCTATTGGTTCTAAAATGGTTCATACTAACGCTCCAGAAAGCGCCCCCCTCCCTCCCTCCCCTGGTTGGCTTGGCTTGGGTGTGTCTTAAAATTGAAAGGCACTACTTACTGCTAATGGTGGCTTGTTGCTTTGGCTTGAAGTTGAAAGGCACTACTTACTGCAAATGGTGACTTGGGTGATATGGCTTGCAGTTGTTAGGCACTACTTACTGCAAATGTTGGCTTGGGTGTGGCTTGAAGTTGAAAGGCACTACTTACTGCAGATTGTGGCTTGGGTGCAATGGCTTGAAGTTAAAATGCATTACTTACTGCAAATGGGGGTGTGGGTGCATTGGCTTGAAGTTGAAAGGCACTACTTACTGCAAATGGTGGCTTGGGTGCTTTGGCATTAAGTTGAAAGGCACTGCAAATGGTGGCATGGTTGAAAGGCACTATTTACTGCAAATGGTGGCTTGGGAGCTTTGACATGAAGTTGAAAGGCACTACTTACTTCAAATGGTGGCATGAAGTTGAAATGCACTCCTTACTGCAAATGGTGGCGTGGGTGCATTGGCTTGAAGTTGAAAGGCACTACTGCAAATGCACTTACTTCCTGTTTGCACTGTATATTGATTTTAGATAAAACGCTACCACTTACGGCTGTGAGTTTTGGCCATCTTACTCTGTCCCCCCTCCGCTGAGCAGGTGCAGAGAATTCTTCCCATCAATGAAAAATAAAAGTGTTATTAGTTTTTAAAAAAATGTTGAGAATCTCTCTCCTGTCAATCACTCCATAAAAGCCACACCTTTTCCGGTGGGGGGGGGGGGAGGGTTATAAACCCCGGAAATGTGGGGGGGGCTCAGTCTGTGCAAGGTGGAGGGGGGAAGGGGTCATGACTCGCTGTCTTTAGTGGCTTTGTACCCTACTTCAAATGGTATGAAACTGCACTTGAATTTGGTGGCCTTGCACCCTGCTAGAAGTGGTAAGAAACTGCACTTGAATTTGGTGGCCTTATACCCTGCTTGAAATAGAATTAGCCGTGAGTCAACTACCAGCCCACCAGCCGTGAGTGAGTGAGTTGCCAGCAGAACAGGCTTGATTGATTGAGACGCCAGCCCAAGAATCCATTTGGCGCACAATTTTCATACTAGCCCTCTGGAAACCAGTCCCTTCAGCCCACAACACCCATACTAGCGCTCCAGAAAGCCTTGCACCCTGCTAGAAATGGTAAGAAACTGCACTTGAATTTGGTGGCCTTATACCCTGCTTGAAATAGAATTAGCCGTGAGTCAACTACCAGCCCACCAGCCGTGAGTGAGTGAGTTGCCCCCCCCCCCCCCCCCCCCCCCCCCCCCCCCCCCCCCCCCCCCCCACTGCTCCAGAAAGCCCCCCCCCCCTCTAACTGGCCACCAATATTAGAATTGGTGGAGAGGTGGAATATTGCGTTGGATGACCAGCCCTCCTGTGTGATGCTGGGACCCAACTGGTCCCACTTAGCCTAGTATATGATTATAATTGAGCTATCCACCATGTACAGATGCAGGATCAATGGAATAACTGGTGCAAGACAAAGTCCAGTAATGTCTGAGTACAGATAATCCGAGGGTCTCCGATAAGGTAAATGGTGGTCTGGGCCACTCTAGTTGTTGATAGGAGAGTTCAGTTTCCCAATGACAGCTGGGAATAAACTGCAGGTAGGAATCTGGGGGTATGTGTTTTCTCACACTTCTGTACCTCTTGCCTGGTGAGAGATGGGAGAAGAGGGAGTGACCAGGTCGAGACTCATCCCAGATTATGCTGGTGGTCTTGCCGAGGCAGCGTGAAGTGTAGATGGAGTCAATGGTAATTACAGTAGCCGATTAACCCATCAGTTCATCTCTGCAAGCGGATATGCATGTGGTTATGGCGAGAATGTGAAAACTCTGTGCAGACAGCATCCAAGGTCAGGATTGAAACAGGTCTCTGGAACTTTGGGGCAACATCACCACACTACTACTGACTGAATGAGGCTTAAAACTCCTCCAATATCAGAGAGACAGCCAGGCTTAGGAAGCCAAGATTAGGAAGCAATGGAGAAGATGGTGCTAACTCCAGATGTACACATGGTAGCTGACCCTGTCACTTTAGATGACGTATTGTTAGGAGTATCATATTGGACGATGGTGAAGATAGATTCTTGATTCCAAGGAGGTGACTGTGCAGAGATGGAAGGAATAGCCATTCTTTGAGGTAAACATGTGGTGTACTGACACTTTCAAAAGAATTGTTTGCCAAATGAATGACACACCTTAACAGGTCAAAAAGATAATGTACCAAACACAGACTCTGTCATCTATGAACCTGGCCTGGTCCCCTTGTAAGAGGGGTGGAATTGGGAGAGCAAGGATTCAAAAGGACTGAAATGATTGTTGTAGGTTTGACAAATGGTCTCAAAATGAACGTTTTAATAGAGTTATTTTGGTGGTTGTGAAAGGAAGAGACAATGTTTAAGGAGAGTAAGTCAGTATTATTCAACGGAGATCTATGAGGGGAGAAGTACATTGGAGGTGATCAGGTAGTGAACCTCCTGTAAGAGATGAGCAAGCATGAGGAATGGTCAATAAACCATAATATGACCATTGATCAGGTCAAGAATAGCTGAGAGACCTTTTGTGGAAAGTGTCATGGAGAATGGTATAACTTCAGTGTACATGGCCCTGAAGATGGAATTTAAGAGGACAAGAATGAATGGAGTTTTTGAAAACTAAAAAAACAGAAGCGTGGCCTGATTCTGGAAGTGATTGTCTGAAGAAGGTTCAGACCCTAAATGTCACCTGTTCCTTTTGCCCCCTGAGATGTTGTCTGACCCGCTGAGTTGCTCCAGCACTTTGTGTCAACCTACATTGATTGATGAGTCCATCTCAGTGGTGCTTGAATGGAGACGGGCAGGGCAAGTTTGTTTTAAACACAGAGAGTGGTGGGTGCCTGGAATGCACAGACAGGTGGTGGAAGCAGATAATATAGTGGTGTTTAAAAGGCTTTGAGGTGGGCACATGGATATGCAGGGAATGGAATATGGATACAAATATATTGAAGGATATGGATCATTTGCAGACAGAGGAGATTAGTTTAACGTGACATCATGCTTGGCACAGACATTGTGGGAGGAAGGCCTGTTCTTGTGTTGAACTGTTCCATATGTTCAACAGGATGAAAAGTCTTTTAGCCATGGCTGATGCTTCTGCTGTTTAGATTTTGCGTCCTACCACTCATTTCTCCATTCCAGAATACAGGCCCAGAATCTCTAGCCCATTGAAATTTGTTTCTTCAATCCAATTGTACCCCAATACCAACAAATCGCAATAGTTCATTTTAGGTCCAAATTGGGATGAATAAAATTAGAATTTCTATGATCCTTTACATGGATTTAAAAACATTGCACAAAAAGCAGACCCTGGCCAAAATAATTACCCATGACCCAACCTGCATTAATAGAGACATTGAGTGTCTAAAGTTTTCGTCTTTCAAGCAGGCTTCAATAATTAATATTTGATGCCACAACATGAATATGTTTTGAATGCTATTTAACTTACTGTAGAACCAGCCACCGTAGCAAACATATTCAAAAATAATAGTGTAGAAAGGAACTATATAACAAAGATATATACACAGTGCTGGAGTGATTCATTGGGTCAGGCAGCATCTCTGGAGAAAAAGGATGGGTGACGCTTTGGGTTGAGACCCTTCTTCAAAATTAATTTGTGAATTTAAAAAAAACAACTAATTTTGGTCACTTAAATTAGGTTACTAGGAATTTAATATGTTTGTATTGAGAGATTAATCTACTTTTAGCTGAATTAATCTTTACCAAATTCTTAGCTTTTAATTCATCATGGTATAATGCAAAAGCAAATTGTTCTGAAAAGCAAACACATGGTAAAATGTGTTGGTCTGGTGCAGGACAGATCTTGTATTCAATTTACAATTAGGCTGAGGTGGAAGACAAAAAGGAAATAAATATCTAAACTTTACAAGAGGGAACAACTTGAGCCCAAATATAGATACCAAAAGCTGGAGTAACTCAGCGGGACAGGCAGCATCTCTGGAGTGACAAAGAAGGTTCTCGACCTGAAACATCACCCATTCCTTCTCTCCAGAGATGCTGCCTGTCCTGCTGAGTTACTCCAGCCTTTTTGTCTATCTTCGGTTTAAACCAGCAGCTGCAGTTCCTTCTTACACAACTAGAGTCCAAATATCCAACTGCACCAAAGTGAAAATCCCATTCTGACCATTGACTCAAAACTTTCTCCAGAGTAGTTGCATGGGATTTTATTTATTTTGATGTTTTGAAGTGTTTTTTTTTAGTATTTTTAAAGGCTCAAGTTAGATGTAACAATAATAAACGGCCAACAGATGGCGCTGTTGTTTTATTACAGGCTGTAGCAATACTAAGCACTAACCTGAATCAGCATGGCTCACATTAATTTAAACATAGATCATCACACTGACTGAAGGCTGAAAAATCTGCCTGAATATCAACTGTTTTACAATTGGATTCATTTGTATCAATTGTTGCCTATTTGTGGAAAACTAAGCAAGTTCATATGATCATAAATGATAGGAGTAGGATTAGACCTTTCGGCCCATCAAGACAACTCTGCCATTCAATCACGGCTGATCAATCTCTCTCTCCTAACCTCATTCTCCAAACCCATTGGTCTTTTCAAAACCATTGGTTACTAAACATTCAACATTTATGATAACTTAAATAAGCAATGTTCACTGGGCCACTTGTATTCCATTTATTATACGCATACACAGATTACACATTTGTCACCATTATGCTAGCCAATAATCTCCTGTCAAACAATATCTTAATGCTAAAGTATTTTAATTCAAACCCATGCATCTTATTGCCATTTACACTCTGTTATCTATACCACCAACTCCTCCGAGATTCCAGCACTCCTTTAAATTCTAGCCTCTCCATCATTCCCAAATTTTAAGTGTCTTCACAATTAGCGCTCATGCCTCCCTTTGCCCAAGCTATAAAGATCTTGAATTGCCCAACGTAACTCCCTACCTCTGCTAAATCTTTCCTCGACATATCTAAGCAACGATTAAGAAATTGGGATGGAAATGATGATCGATCAACATCCAAATTTCCTCGTTGCTTTCTGAAAGCTTCAACGCAGAAGTGTGATGTACAAATTGTGAGAAATGCCACAGTATTAAAACATAGAAAAACAGAAAAAAGTAGATGCGGGAGTAGGTCATTCGGCCCTTCGAGCCAGCAATGTCATTCAATATGATCACGGCTGATCATCTAAAATCAGTACCCCGTTCCTGCTTTTTTCCCATATCCCATGATTCCTTTCCAAACAAAATTTATTTATATAATTTTCTTTGAACACTTTTCATTTTGAGTTGCAATAACATTACAGGCGGAAGGAATGAAAAATAAAAAACCAACAAGGAAATTGCTTTCCAATTGGTCCTTTCATGCCCAATTCACTGGACACTACAGGAGATTTGAGAGCAGGGAAGTTGGAGGAAGAAAGACTGTAATCAAATCTCCAGAAATGCTCCCAGTTAGATTGACAGTCCTTGCAAGTGTCTGTACGCTGCCACTGACGCACACTAGACATTATTCAATGACGTGCTCAACATTATTCAATGACGTGCCATTTCAGTTTCGACTATTGAGCAGAATCACCATATTATATAACAATGACGTGGAAACAGGCCATCTCGACCCTTCAGTCCGTTCATAACTATTGAGCACCCTCCAATCAGATCCAATTTATTTTTAAATTAACCTGCCTCCACCACCTTTGATTCCTCTCTCAAATTACCCCTTCCAGTCCCTTAAAGTTCCCTTGTTTGTACTCTCAGTAGCTTTGCGTCAACTCTGTCAAAGTCTTAAGTCAAAGTAGCCCAAAGTAGCCTCTTATTGTCATTCTAGTAAAGCACCAATTTTGTGGTCTGAATAGGCGAAATTTTACAGCATACTCCAGAATTTTCCTTGCCTTGTCAATTTTAACATTACATCCCAACTTCTATACTCAATGCTCTGAAAAAGGCCACAAAAAAAGCACAATACCAACACATGAATTAACATCCACCACAGTGAGTTCACCAGGCACCTCCTCACTGTGATGGAAGGCAAAAATCTTAAGTCTTTGTCTCTTCCCTTCTATGTAGCACCTCACACTTATTATGCCATCTTTCCCCCTCTGCACCGAGGCGATCCACTTCTTCGGATGTTGTGATTCCTCTCCAAATTGTTCCAGCAAAGTTCCATTGTATATGCGGTCAAAGTCAAAGTCAAAGTAGTCAAAGTATCAGAAGCAATGTCAAATTAACATCCACCACGCTGCTGCAAAAGTCTTAAGAGTCTCTTCTCTTCTTATTCCCCCTCTGCACCGAGGCGATCCAGGCTTCGGATGTTGTGACCCCGCCGGGTGATGATAAGCAATGCCAGTCCGAGCTCCGGGACCAGGGCGGTTCAACTCCGCGGCCTGGAGTGGTTGAAGCTGCCGAAGCTGCCGCCCTCCAGTCCAGCGGACGCAGCTGTTTGTCGCGGGAGCTCCAGAGAACAGGTCACCAACCTGTGACCTGCGAGCTCCCGACGATGTCGTCCACTGGGCCCGCGGCCGAGTCCACCGGGCCCGCGGTCGATCCTCCGAGGTCGGGTTGCCGCTGCCACCGGAACACTGCGCCAGCTCCGAGGTTGGGCTGCCGCTGCCCGCTGCCCGCTCCGAGGTCGGGTCACCGCTGCTGCTGCCACTGCCCCAGCTCGAAGGTCGGGTTGCCGCTGCCGGACTGCAGGCGAGCCGCAGCTGCTAAGGCAGTGCCACCATCTTGAACCATTTACAAAAGCTGTTTAGTATAGTTTAGATATACAGCATAGAAACAGACCCTTCAGACAAACAGAGTTCATGCTGACCAACAATCACCCTGTACATCACCCTGTACACTAGTTCTATCCTACCCACCAGAGAAAATTTACAGAAGCCGAATTAACCTACAAACCTGCACGTCTTTGGAATGTGGGAGAAAACCGGAGCACTGGGAGAACACCTGGTCATTGAGAAAACTTCCAAACTCTGTACAGACTGCACCCGTAGTCATGATCAAACCCATGTCTCTGGTGCTGTAAGGCAGCAACGTTCCCGCTCTACCACTGTGCCGCCATAAGCAACGTAAGAGGGTCCGCAAACACTTCAAATTAACTACCAGCTGAAGTGATACTAAATAAGCATCAAGTACAAGATTTAGATCCTTTCCATGGAGGTTAGTTTGTTGCCTTCAGAACATTGATTATACCTTCTGTACTCAACTTCAGAAAGTTGGGTATAGGAGCAAAGAGGTCCTTCTGCAATTGTACAGGGCCCTAGTGAGACCACACCTGGGGTATTGTGTGCAATTTTGGTCCCCTAATTTGAGGAAGAACATTCTTGCTATTGAGGGAGTGCAGCATAGGTTTACAAGGTTAATTCCCGGGATGGCAGGACTGTCATATGCTGAGAGAATGAAGCGGCTGAGCTTGTATACTCTGGAGTTTAGAAAGATGAGAGGGTATCTTATTGAAACATATAAGATTGTTAAGGGCTTGGACACACTAGAGGCAGGAAACATGTTCCCAATTTTGGGGGAGTCCAGAAGCAGGGGCCACAGTTAAAGAATAAGGGGTAAGTTATTTAGAACGGAGACGAGTAAAAACTTTTTCTCACAGAGAGTTGTCAGTCTGTAGAATTCTCTGCCTCAGAGGGCGGTGGAGGCCGGTTCTCTGGTTACTTTCAAGAGAGAGCTAGAAAGGGCTCTTAAAGATATCGGAGTCAGGGGATATGGGGAGAAGGCAGGAACAGGGTACTGATTGGGAATGATCAGCCATGATCACATTGAATGGAGGTGCGGGTTCGAAGGGCCAAATGGCCTACTCCTGCACTTATTGTCCATTTGTCATTCTTTCCACATTCTCATTACCCCCCCCCCCCCCCCCCCCCCCCCCCCCCCCCCCCCCCCCCCCCCCCCCCCGCCCACGCACACCTCGCCTCCCCCTATACCAATTCTATTCGTCATCCACACCTATGCAGGAGGGGCAATTTACAATGACCAATTCACCGACCATTCGTACATCTTTGGGATGTGTAAGGAAATGTGAGCACCAGAAAATACTCCACATGGTCATATTGCTGTATTGCCACCAACAGTTTGTTTTACGGGGCTGTTATTTAAAAATAAAACTTCTTACTCTGAAGGAGTCTTGATTTATAAATTTCAAGATAACCTAACCATCATCACTTATGAAAAATCGATCTCTGAATTTGAGCTTAATTGCATTTTACAACCCACTAACTGCTTGGCAAAGATAAATGTAGGTTTTCATTTTAGGCAAGTGGAATAAATCTATATAATGCACTAACAATGCATGATATGAAGGAAGAACAGGATAAAGAGAAGCAGGAAGCAACATATTATTGGTCAGTGCAAATCAAAGGATTAAACAGAGTTGTTTATCTGCCATTGTATTTGTTGCTACAGCTACTGTTTCTATGATTTTAACTGTTTCAACATTGCCTTACATCAAAGAATGCCTTAAAATGAGGTTCGTACAGTGGATGTTTTCAGAAACAACATCAGATGTGAAAATGTATTAATGTTAGAGTATAGAAGTTGGGGGAGTGGTCATGTTGCAGTTATATAAGACAGTGGTGAGGGCACATTTAAAGTATTGTGTTCAGCTTTCGGTACCATGTTATAGGAAAGATGTTGTCAAGCCAGAAAGGGTGCAGAGAAGGTTTACGAGGATGTTGCCAAGACTCAAGGTCCTGAGTAATAGGGAGCGGTTGAGCAGGCTAGGACTTTATTCCTTGGAATGCAGAAGAATGAGGGGTGATTTTATAGAAGTGTACAAAATCATGAGAGGAATAGATCGGGTAGACGTGCAGGGAATCAAGAACCAAAAGACATAAGTTTAACGTGAGGGGGAAAGACTAAATAGGAATATGAGGGGTAACTTTTTTGTTTACACAAAGAGTGGTAGGTGTATGGAACGGGCTGCCAGAGGTGGTAGCTGAGGTAGATGCTATCACAACATTTAAGAAACATTTAGACAGTTACATGGATATGATCGGTTTTTGAGGGATATGGGCCAAATGCAGGCAAGTGGGACTAGTGTACATGTGACATGTTGGTTGGTGTGGAAAGTTGGGCCGATGGGGCTATTTCCACACACTATGTGACTAGAAGAAAGGGCAGCAAACTGTTGGGAACCATTGATAGAAACTGTGTGTTTTATTGCCAAAAGAAGTGAGTTTTGCTCCCATAACGTTTAAAGACGAAAGTCAGTTACATGTTCAAGTTCTACTACAGAGATGGTCACCCTTAGTGTTTCGAGCACATTGTGAGGTTCAATGACTAACAGCACCCACTTCCCTTGTCATCCAAAGTACACCTTTTCTTTCCCAAATCTAACTAAATGATGGCATAAACCAGTGAAAATAAACACTTTTTATGCAAATCTGATACACAAAGGCTGAAGATCTTAAAACAGATAAAGTTGCAGAAGCAAAGAACTCCAGATGCTGGTTTATACCAAAGTGCTGGAGTAACTCATTGGTTAAGCCAACATCTGGAGAAAAAGGATGGGGGATGCTTTGTGGTGGGACCCTTCTTCAGACTCCAGACAAATGATACACATTTGTCTGGCATCTTTCTCATCCTTTTTAAGAGTACCTGAAAGTGCTTACAACTAAGGAAGTTGGTTTGAGATGTGGCAATAGTTAAAAGGTAGAAATCATAGCAACCAATTTCAAGATTATCCTTAGAGGTTTGTGCCTCATTTAAATTGCCATTTGTGGAAGTTGTAGATAAAGTATTTTTAAGGAATGTGTTAGAGAGGAGGGAATTTCCTATATTTAAGGAAAGATCCAGGCAGCCAAAGACATGGCTACCAATGGCGAAAATATGGGATGAATTAGGAGCAGGAATGGGCCACTCAGTCCTCAAGTCTTCTCCAACATTCAATATAACCATTGCTGATCTGCCCCAGGCCTCACATCCTCCTCCATGCCAGTTCCTCAATTCCTTGATGATTCAAAAATTTAAGGGGTTTTGGTTACAAAGAGAGATTGGAGAAACTTGGATCATTTTCTGTAGAATGCTGGAGGTTGAGGGGAGACCCGAGAGAAGTATTTTACCTTATGAGATCCACAGATAAAGTAGATAGTCACACCCTTTTTCACAGAGTGGAAATATCAAAGATTAGAGGGCAAAGCTTTGAGATGATGGGGGAAAGTTTAAAGGAGATGTGTGGGGCAAGATTTTATTGCACAGAGGGTGTTGGATGCCTGGAACATGCCACCGGGAGTGGTGGTGGGGGCATTTAGTGGTGTTTAAGATGGCTTTTATATAGGTACATGATATACAGGAAAGAGGGATATGATGAGATTAGTTAATCTCTGGCTTCTCCCTGGATTGCCAACTTGTCGTGGTGGAGAAGCTTGTGTGGACCTGAGATCCTGGGAGCAATGCCGCCTGGAGCTATGCCCCTGGTAGGACCACCCATGGCGGTAAGGTCGAGGGGGACTGACAAAGAGCAATCCAACCAAGACCTCAACGGTGGAACAGGTGGAGGATGATTGCTGACCTTAGTGGAGCATCACAATTGCTGGGAAGGCGGATGAAGGCTGCAGCAGAAATGGGTCTCCGGTCATCTTGGACTCCATGCCACTGGATCCTGACACAGATCTGTCAAGGACCGTGGGCTGGCTGTCCGTGCTCCAGTCTCCCCACGTTATACCAAGTCACGCACAGACGTTCTCTACAATAGGGAATAGCGCCCTGGAGACACCCATTGCTAGACATGACCGAAGGAGGCCTAAGAAGAAGAGTTAATCTGGGCATCATGTTTAACACAGACATTACGGGCCTAAGGGTCCGTTTCTGTGCTGTACATTTTTATGCTTTTTGTACTTCTTAAAATATTGCCAATGATCTAGGCTCCATTATCTTAAAGGATAGAGGATTTCAGACATTGATGACTAATTGCAAGAAAAAAGTTCCCAAGTTCCTCCGTTGTAAACCGTCAACCTCTAATCTCGTAACCTGGTCTCCTTGTCCGAGCATCTCCCACTAATGGAAATATCTTAACATAGTGTTAAACCCCCTTCAACAGATTATCATGCCAGAAACATATTTAGGAGCATGAACTATCGCCAAATAATGTAATGTAGCAACTTCAATGGCATTGAATTTCACTAGGATGAGTTTGATGGGAATATATTACTCCATTGCACATACATACCAGATCAATTTTAACCCTGCTTAACTACAAGTTGAATTTTGACAGTACTGATCCGAGATCTCCCCGAATATGCCTTGTATTTACAGTCAAATGAATATTGGTTTTAAACCATTTGCATATAACAGCACCAAGGAAACCGTGCAAATCATCACTAAATCACATCAAATCCTTCAAAAAAATATAGGCATCATTGCAGACCAGGGAGTGTAATTGTTGCTAATGATACAAAATAAGTGGGGATAGAAGTTATAAGGGAGGATGCTAAGAGTCTATAAAACAACATGAATATGTTTGGGCAAAAATATTGCTCATGGAGTATAAAAAGGAAATAAAAAGCCTGCTCCTTGGTAGGAAGAACAGAAAATCAAAATAGTGAGTACTGTTGCAAAAAGATGTTCAGAGGCAATTTGGAGTACAAATATAATAATATTTTGTTGCAATGGTGCAGGCATTTGCGAGACTATTGAAAGCAGCATAAACCAAATTCATTGGGATAAGTTTCAGGAACAAAGGGCTTGTGAGGAACATTAAGCTGGCTCGATCTATATTCATAAGGATACATTCTTATTGAAATGTTGAGATTCCAAGGGGCTCAGTAGAGTGTGTACTTAGTGGTAGTTTTCTCTGGAAGGGTGCATCTAGAATTTAGAAGCATTGTCAGGATAAAGGTTCAGGATAAGACATTATGCAAATAAATTTATTGCCCCCAAAATATTAAGAATCATTAGAATTCTCTTTCCCAGAGTGCTTTGGAAACAAAGTCAGGAAATAAATTGAAGTAGAACGAGAGGATGATGGTCAATACCAAAGGACCAAAAGTTGGCCCGCGGTCAAGATTAGATCAACCATGTGTAGGAAGGAACCGCAGATGCTGGTTTAAACCGAAGATAGATACAAAATGCTGGAGTAACTCTGCGGGACAGACAGCATCTCTGGAGAAAAGGAATGGGTGACGTTTCGGGTTGAGACCCTTCGTCAGACCTTATTGGCTTCAGACCATCAGCTATGATCTTATTGAATGGGGAATAACAGGGCTCGATGATTCATATGGCCTCCTGCTTTTCATTTTAATATGGAAGCTGCCATTAATTTTAAACTCACAATATCCTTTACGCTTATTTTCAGGTGAAAAACCATACAAATGCACGTGGGAAGGCTGCACATGGAAATTTGCCCGTTCTGACGAGCTGACGAGGCATTATCGCAAGCATACAGGGGTAAAACCCTTCAAGTGCGCAGACTGTGACCGTAGTTTCTCCCGCTCAGATCACCTGGCACTGCATCGTAGAAGACACATGCTTGTTTAAAAAGATGTTTTGAAGAACAGTGGGGAATTCAGAGCAGGATCTCTTCCAGACCCCAGGATTCAGCTGGGCTGAATTATCAAAATGCATTGATCGAGGACACCTCTAATTGTCCAACAGAGAAAAAAAAAGTGGAGAGCACGCTAATCTTTCTTGTTGCTGATAGTCGAAACTCACCATCAGTGGTTTGGTCATTTGGGTTATGTTAGCTTGGCCTGTTCTTATTGTTCATAGAGTTTCATGTGTTGGTGCATTTTCTTTTAAATAGTTCTCAGATTTTAAATCACTTTATCTTTACTACAATTCTTCAACTATTGGATGCACCCGTAGTAACAGACTGGTATTTAGTGCTAAATGTAGTTCAAATTAGAACTGAAACTATTGCTTTTGTTTCAATTTTTTTTAAGTTCCAAATCTTCAGCCTTAAAAAATCTTCAAATTGGAAGAAAAAACTGGCTAAAGACGGTGATATTTTCTTCGACCACATATGCAAGCCTCAGAAATTAGTGAACGATGGATAATACAGCTCTAAAATAATTCAATTAGTTATCTGCAGCAATATCACAGATCATAACGGCTTGGTTATTATTCTGTACAAGAATTAATCAAACCTCATCCTTTAGTTGAAGAATTATTTGACTGTGCTGATCTCTACCAGCTTGCGTAAATAATTTGCAGATTGATAGAGACAGTATGGCTCCAGTAACTGGTACACCTCCGCACACTATAACTTGGTGTTATATTTCATGAGCATTCTATCACCACGGAATGTGCATTTTTCACAGCAAACATTTTGTTCCCATTTTACGTTAATTTTTCTTGGGGTTGTTTCGTATAATGATGGAGAAACATATTAGTTATTCATCACATGCAAATTAGCAACATTTTGGGAGAGGCCAAAGGTTCTTTGAATTATTAATTCAATAAGTAGTCCTTTAGATTTTCCTTTTATTTTCAATTGCCCCCAACAGACTCCCATAAATATCTGAAGCCTTATAACTTGTTAATTGTTTCTCTATTGGAAAATACCATGCACCATTTCCATGTCACGAAAATGCATATATTATATTGGCCCAATAACAATAACAAAGCAAATTTAACCATGAAGTAAAGTGTTATATTTACATCTAGGAATAATATTGGATAGCATCATGCAACAAAATCTAAAATCCAGGCCTTGGCTGTGGTGAGAATCTATGACCATATTAGGAAAGTGCTTGTGTGTGAGGTTTATCATATCTTTCCCAACTGTGGAATTTGAATCTAGCAAGGTGGCAAATTTCCCCATCAAATGCTCGGCAGCACCGTCCACAAGATCACGTGATATGTGACATGAACTGTAAAGTGAAAGTAGGAAGAGGTTCAGCAGATGTCCTGCCAAAGCGAATAAAATGAAATGAACCCATGAGTAACTATTGTCTCAGACTACCAGTGAAGTTGTTGATACAGTTCTACTGAAGAACAGCGATCACTCTGACGTATATGGTGCAATGCATTACTGTGAAAATCAGAATTGACAGGGAAATGTCCAACAGTCTGTTGTAAAGAAGTTAAGTTCCACTTTGCTGGATACAGCAAATAATATTCCTGATGTTTCATGACTACATGATCACTGTCTTAATCCTATAGTCACATTTAAACTCTTTCACTTTACCTTTGGGGAAATCACAATGTTTTCTATGTGTGTTTATCCATATTTTCTTAACAGGTTCAAAAATACTTTCTTAAAAAAATATATTATAATTACAATAGATGACAGTTCACTCCACTCATCTGCTATTAAACAGCAATACGCCCAGGAAAAGGAAAAGGACTAATGAACAGCTGAGCGCTGTCCATTGTGATATTTGAAGCCTGCCAGTAGCATCTTCTAACCTGATTAATGTGACATTGTATTGTATGAAGGAGGAAAGGTAGAGACAAAGGTGTGTTTCTTCTGATTACGCTGATTTCTGTTTGTCTTTTCAATGAGACGGTGTGTTCATACAAATGTGAAATTGGAATACCAATAGTGCAGAATTTATACATATTGCACAAACTCTCGATATTCTTGGAAGTATTATCCCCCCCCTCCCCTACATGCTAGGAAGTATTCCACAAGAAAGAAACTAGTATCCTTCATGGTAAACCTGACAGAAGAACTAGTACAAAAATACACAATTCTAAATATTTTGGCTCTTTTACTCCAGTTTCTGCAGGTTACCAGTCACCCATTTGGCGTACATCAATTAAATATTTTGTTAGTAATATTGTAACCCTAGAAATCAAAATTTTCCAGTTTTGTGTACTTGAGAACGGTTTGAATATAATGTTTAGGATGGAGAGAAACGTGATTGTGATAATTTCTTGGTGATTCTGTCCAAGTTATGAGATGCTTCCAAATACTTCCCAGTGGAAGTTAGGCTTGCAGGCCTGGTGTGACTTCAGTCTCACACATGCACTGCCATTCAACGTGTAAAAATCCTTCTGGAACTTTGAAAGGGGTTGTGGGACCACATTGTCCTGGAAATAAAGTTGCTGCTAACTTCCAGTGCACTAGTGTTTCCCAGCATAGGGCTGGGAGCCCATTAAAGCAAGCTCCATACTTACTTTACATTCTTGGAAGCCCCCTCCACCCCACAATATTAAGTTCCTATCCAACCTTCCTTTCACAGTGAGCCCCAACCTCCCGCCTCCCTGAACCTGAAGTTTCCGACACCTGAACTTCTCCAAGAACCAGATCCTGGTCACTGTTCCATCCCAGTCATCACTTCAAACTCTCCCTATCCCTATCACATGCTCCACATGCTCATCAGTTTCACCCCTTCAAGCACCGAAGACCACTATCGCTCTCCACCCTAATTCCAACATTGGCCCACATGTTTTAATTCACAGAAAGGAGTAATGCCCATTCAGTGAAGGCCTTGAGAGCTACTGATGATGAAAAATGCTTGGGCAGGTGCACTACAATTTCTCAGTTTGTATTTTATTGAATAGACATCAGTCTTAAATCTGAACTCAATGATGGAATAGAATCTCTGCTATATTTGTGAATCTGGTGCAGCGAAAAAAACCCTCTGTCATGTGCATGAAAATCCAACCTGATGCAGCATGCGTTTTGCACGCCATATCTGAAATGTGGCTCAGTTGAAGCATTAAAACTGAATTTCCGAAGCAAAATTCAATACATTTACCTCACTTCACTGTTTAGTGTGTGTAAGAGGGGATGGATTTTTATCCCAAAAGGTTAAAGTTGCACCTTAAGGTTCAAGAGATGAAGGTCTGATTTCTTGAAGGATACTGTCCTTAAAATTACCAGCTCCTTTTGAAGCCACAAAGACACACAATGTCTTGCACTTTTAATTAGTCTTGGTTAATAAAAAGATTTATACAGGGATGAACATCAAAACTCTCAAAAAAAAAACATTCTGATATTTTACTGAAGTTGTTGGGACATCTATTTTAAATATAATGTATTATACGTGAGAGTTCAAAGTATTTTGAGAGTCATAGTTTTACATAGGCTGTAAATAGTTTGGGGTGGGAAAATAAATTGGGAGGTGTTTTAGTCCTGAAGTTCACCCATTGAATTTTGCAAATGAAAAATATGAATTAGCCAATTTATGGAAATGGTGGATTTATCCTGCAATAGTTTTTAAACCCCAATGTTCTCTAAAAAAAAATCCAATTTTTGAATCTTCTGAAGAAGATATTTTTGCTGGTCTTTGTACACTATTTAGTTCAGGCAATAAGTATGTGACATGTTTACTAACATATATGTAAGTGTTGTTCTTGTATTTATGTACAATGTATGTATTGTAAATATATTCAGAGCTTTTCATCTTACTGTAAAATGATGGTATCCCCCAAACATGTAAAGGGAGTCTCTGTTAAGAAATTGTGTGGGAGAATGTTCTGTTTTGCCCTTGTCTCTTCTGAAAGACTTACATGAAGAAGTGTTTAATTTTCCACGTTTCCCAAAACTTCCCTGTCAGTGCTTCGCGTTTCTGTATCCAACTTTCATATGAGCTGAGCTGTGAATTGAAGAATTATAGTATCCATTTTAAACATATGCATTTGTAATTACCTGAATTATGAATGGAGGCATGAAGATTAAATAAAGTTGCTTTTGTATGTAACAAATCAGTTAACTCTTGGAAGATTGCAGGAGCTTGGAAGATTTGTGCTGAATTAGACATACATATGTACAGTTTGGAAGCACGTTGTATATTCAGCAGACAAAAGGACAAAAACAAACTGAATAAGTAGATTTTTGCCTGTTTCGTTCCAACAGGGAGAATAACTAAGCAGCGATCTGCTCTTTAAATGGCATTATTGCTCATGAAGGATACAATACATTGTTTCTACAGCAGGAAAAACATTTGAAGCCTAGATGGAGCCTTCTTCACTTTAGACTTTAGAGATAGAGCATGGAAACAGGCCCTCCGGCTCATGGAGTCGGCACTAACCAGCTATCACCCCGTACACCAGCGCTATCCTACACACCAGGGGCAATTTACAATTTACAGAAGTTAATTAACCTACAAACCTGTACGTCTTTGGAATGTGGGAGGAAACTGGAGCACCTGGAGAAAACCCACGCAGTCCTAGGGATAATGTACAACACCCGTAGTCAGGATCGAACCGGCATTTTAAGGCAGCAACTCTACCACTGTACCATCCTTGGAAAGGATCAAATTTGCTGAAAAGAATAGCATTGCTGGTAATAATTCAGGGCGCATGTCTATATTTTGCTCCATGTTTGTGAACTATGGCAAAGGGCAAGTTTTTTGGATGAACAGCATTCTACGTAATGCAAATCTCTAATGAACTTAAATTAAGGTAATCAATTCTAATAATTCATGTATTTGTATTAATGAACCCAACATTAGAAGAGGAAGTTACAATGTCTCAAAGCACAACAGTGAAGTTGGAACTATTTATAAGCATGCCCATATGTACAAGTAAGGTTGCATTCTAGAAAGTACTCTTGGATACCTGCAGTTCTACAGAAAGGTTTGTAATGTGTGTTCAGTTCCGAGTCTGCTTTTACACTAGATGGAATGCCGGCTCTTTGCATTTTGGATCTGATCCATAATTATATTTAAATATTTGTAATTATAAAATGTCTGATAATACCCCACTGTGTTTGTGTATACTATGCAAACTAAATTTGTCAAATGATTGCTGTGAAGGTAATTGCAGGAAATTATATATTCTGCCTCATAAATATTGATAATGTTTCTTTGCTGCTAAGTTCATACTAATTTACGTATGTGTTACTCCAATGATCTGTGGTCAGGTAGAAGCAATCAGACAACAAAGAACAAACTTGCACTAATGCAACTTCCCTTTTCAACTTCAGGATGCTCCATGTAACTTCTGAATACTTTAAATCCGTTTTGAAGATTTGTCAACTCCACATTGTAGTGGACAACGTCTACAGCTAGGAAGTCCCATAGAAGACCCTACACATTCTTACATACCAGTTTAGAAGCAGAGGATCAAACTCTGGCCTTGCATACCCTCAATTCAGGTATCGAGGACTCACCAAGGCTGAGGTACCAGTCGCCATTGCCAAAAGGCCCATGGAATGACCAGTGAGGTTTTTGACAAAAGGTAAAGCTGGTGAGCAGACCCTTGCCTTCCTTCAAAGCTGCCAAGCACTTTAACAGTTTTAAAATGTCAAGGACTGAGAATGATGCAGCACAAAACATGCCTTTCAGCACTCTAAGTCCACACTGACCGTCAAGCATTCTTTTTTTTTACACTAATCCTACCCTAATCCATTTTGTTAGGCTTGAGACTTTACGATGTGGAAACAGGCCCTTCGATGCACCATCCACGCCGACCAGCAATCACCCCATGCATCAGCGCTCTCCTACACACTGGGGACAATTTACAGAAGCCAATTGACCTACAAACCTGTACGTCTGGAGTGTGGGAGGAAACCGGAGCACCTGGAGAAAACACATGCGGTCACAGAGAGAATGTGCAAACTCCGCACAGATAGCACAGTCAGGATCGAGCCCAGGTTTCTGCCGTGGTATGGTAGCAACTCTACAAACTGCTAACCACTGTGTTCTCCCCATATTTCTATCAACTTCGTCCCTAATTCTACCAGTCATCTACTCATGCAAGGCAGTTTCCAGTGGCCAATTAATCTACCGAAGTGCATATATTTGAGATGTGGTTGAAAACTGGAGCACCCAGAGGTAACCAGCACAATCTAATAAAGGGTGCAAACTCCACACAGACAATATCCAAGGTCAGAATCAAAAGCAGACACTGGAGCTGGGAGGCAGCAACTGTACTAGCTGTGCCATTGTGCCCTCTGACATTTAGAAGCATTTTTTAAGAATTCTTAAAATTAATTATTTTTTAAATGTTATTTCAAAAACACAAAACTCATGAAAATACATACACAAAATAAAAAAACCTTGCCATTCGCTATCTAATGAATTGAAAACAATGGATCTCCAATTCTGCATCAAGATAGAAGGAGACCTGGTTCTAACCTGAACCACTGATGTCACCCTGCAAGATTAATTATTCCTGCCATAAGTAGGAAATACAGCAGCCAACTTGTACCCAAAGCCTTCAAGTTCAGGAATATAACATATAACATATATGTGGGAAGTATAAACTCATACAGCACAGGAACAGGCCTTTCACCCAACTTGTCCATTCTACCTCAAGATGCCCCATCTCAGCTAGTCCCATTTGCCTGCATTTGGCCCATATCCCACTAAATCTTTCCTATTCATGTATTTGCCCAAGAGTCTTTTAAATGCTGTTACAGTACCTGCCTCAGCTATTTCCTCTTGAAGCTCTTTCCATAAACCCACCATCCTCAGAGTGAAAAAGTTGCCCTTCTTATCTTGAACCTACCTGTATGTCCTCTGGTTCTTGATTCTCCTACCTTGGGTAAAAGGTTCTGTGCATTTATCCCCTTTGTGACATTATATGTCACCCCTCAACCTCCTGCACTTCAGAATAATGAATGAATGAATAAAGTTATAGCCTGCCCAACCTCTCCACTATAGATAAAGTCCCAGGTATGGGAAAGCACCGGCCAATATTTATGTTTTGCATTTATTTATTTATGCACCATAAATTTGGGAAACGCCAACAATGTAAGCAAATGTAAATCAAATTCAGTGCTCAAATTGATGGTGTAACAGTCTGCAGTGAGATTTACCTGAACCTTTGCAATCTGTTTGCCTTCAAGTGTCATTCTGCCCTCCTAGAGGGAAGTAGATTAGAATGCATGGTGAATTTAGTGATGCAAAGCCATTGAACAAAGTGAAGGATATGACATAACACAATGCAATTATATATTTGTATTAATATATTCATGTGCTTTATGTATTATGCAGAACAATGGTACACAGCTTTGGTATTGATTGATGCAGCGTGGCAACAGGCCCTTTGGTCCAACTTACCCACACCGATCATTGCTTCTACACTAGTCCCACCTGTGCATTTGGCCTATATATCCCTCTACACTTGTCCTATCCATGTACCTGTAATTGTTTTTTAAACATTGCAATAGATCCTGCCTCAACTACCTTCTCCGGCAGCTTGTTCCATAGTCCTACAACCCTTTGTGTGAAAATGTCACCCCTCAGATTCCTATTAAATCTTTTCCCCCTTCACCTTAAACGTATGTCCTCTGGCTCTTGATTTCCTTACTCTGGGCTTCTTCCCGATGTATTCCTCTCAGGACTATGTACCTCTATAAGATCACCCCTCATCCTCTTGTCGTCCAAGGAATAGAGTCCCAGCCTGCTCACTCTCCCTGATAGCTTAGACCCTCGAGTCCTGGCAATATTTGTTATGTGGCTGCAGGAACAATGCGGGAACAAGACTGGAATGGCCTGTATGTGCACATGTTTCTGCCGGATCTCTTAACGCACTGGATTTGTGGGTTTCACTGATACCAAGAAATAGATTTTTCAGCACAGTAAAAAAATAACAGCCACTTCGTCTGATTTTGTCAACTTGTGAGCTCCAACTGTAATTTTACTTCGGAGTCACGTGAGTGATTCTGTGAAGAACCCGTTCAGCACGCATGCGCGGCATTACGTCCAGCAGAGCAACAGCGGCACAGCGGGAGTCGGGCTCTCCCGCTATGGAGGTGAAAGAACGGACTGTCAGGTAAGCTGACGTTGGTTTCCTTCACAGGGAGCCTTCTGCTGTCCGGCAGAGAAGAAAGGCTCTGCAACAAACCTGTCCCCCGCTCGACTCCACGGAGGAGCGTCCATCTGGGGGGGGGCAGCAACAGAACAGACCTGTCCCCGCTCGCTCGACTCCATCGCGGGGGCAGCAACGGGAGACTCCACAGAGGAGCGTTTCCATCGCGGGGGCAGCAACAAGGCGGTAGGTTCGCTTACCCTGCGCTCCGCTATCCCGACACCGCGCCGAGCCCAGCCCCGCTAGCGCCTAAGCAGCGGGCTGGAAGTACCGCCACGGAGGCGTCCGGCCGGTGGCTCCGACTTATCGGACGGGACATCTTTCCACCCGCCCGGGAGGAAAGACAGCCTCCTGCACAGACCTGCCCCCACTCGACTCCATGGAGGAGCGTTTCATCTTGCGGGGGCAGCAACAAGGCGGTAGGACCGCTTACCGGGCGGTCCGCTACCCCGACACCGCGACCGAGCCCAGCCCCGCTAGCGCCTGAGCAGCGGGCTGGATGTAAAAGCCAAGGAAGAGGCTTTCCGGCCGGTGGCTCCGACTTATCGGACGGGACGTCTCTCCACCCAGGCGGGGGAGAGACAGCCGCCTGAGCCGCATGGAGCGGCTCTTGGAGCAGGAGCTCCAGCGAAGTGCACCCCAGGAGGGGCGCTCTCGCAGAGGGGGTCAGGCTCTCCTTCCACAGTGCCTTGTGCACTGTCCATTGCTTCCTCCTTTCCAGAGGATAGCTTTGGTGACCAGGACTGGGCTGGTCAAGAACAGGGGCAATGGCTGAAGATCTCGGTAGTATGCAAGGGGTGCAGGAACAGGAAGAGCTGCTAGGTGTGGTGGACAGCTACGTGGAAACCCCATGTGCAGGAGGCGTTAAAAGCCTGACGACAGCCATCACATCGTTTTTTCCTCGTTCCATGGACAAATACGGAGATGACCACAACCTTCGTAAACAAGTCATAAGACCCCAGCCACTGAGCCAGACCCACTGCTCTGTGGCAAAAACCTCACAAAGCATATGAAGGACATGCAAGAGGTTTTACAAAACTTTCGGCTCATGAGGGCAGGGCCGGGACGAGTAACCAAAAACAGTAATTCCTACGCAGCAGCACCCCATCGCATCCATCAGTCAACGTCTACCATATCGGACTGATGAAAGCTCGGGGTCCGCATCTATCACCGAAAGTCTTCTTTAGACCAGGGCCCAGAGCGGACCCCATGGAAAATGTGCCACCCCCCAACATCACCGCCACGTCAGACGACGTGCAACACTCGTTGGACCGGCAGGAAACAGAAGAATACCCATAACCATGGAGGTAGGTGGGTCTGGTTCCTACCAGTATATAGAGCATACTAACGCATGGGAGTCTATCATGAGTGATCAGTATATACTCAATGGCATTAGTGAATACAATTCATACTAGAAAAATTGCCACCAGGTCAACATTCACCCCAGAGGGTATTTTTCCTCTCTCCGTTAAAGAAACAAGAGGGACAAGCTGAACTGGTGAGAATAATTACAAAGGGTATCATGGGGAAACCTGAACCCTTGCAATTCGTATCAAATATATTCACTAAACCCTAAAAAGATGGTGGATGTCCCATCATCATTGGCTTAACTTCACTAAATATGTTTGTTAAGTATATACATTTCAAAATGGAACCGGCTGTTACTGCCAAACAACTAAATTCCAAAGGATACTTCATGGCAAGCATTCATCTTAAAGATGTTTACCATTTAGTACCATTCACAAGGATCATCGCAGATACCTGAAATTTAACTGGATGGGGCAGCTATAGCAGTTTAAAGCGTTACCCAATGGGCTCACATCAGCCCAAGAGTGTCACCCAGACACTAAAACCAGCTCTGGCAATATTCAGAAGACAAAAACATATTGTCATGGCATATCTTGATGATATCCTAAATGGTAGGCAAGACCATGAATTTGACTATGTTAGCTGTTCAGCTACCAACAGTTATTCGAAACACTGGGGTTGTCTTACATCCAGATAAATCTAAGTTGAAGCCATCCTCTATCATGGACTACTTGGGCTTCACAATTAATTCAGTCTACGTGACTAACATTGCCAAGAGACAACATAGTTGAATTGGCACAATCGTACAACAATTTAATGGTCAATAAACTACCAACTACTCGACAAGTAACAGAGTAGTTGGGAAAATGGTAGCAGCATTTCCAGCTACATAATTCGGACCTTTGTACCAAAAACGACATACAGGTCATTATGATCGTTTCATGAAGTTACCCACTGAAGTAATATCAGAACTACAGTGGTGGGCAAAAAATGTTTGACATAGTTTCAGCCTATTATCATCACTAACCCTACGTCAGTTATCCAAACAGATGCCAGTGCTCAAGACTGGGGAGCAACTAACTCTATATCCAGCACAAGTAGTAGATGGACTAACCCAGAATCATCGTTACCACTTACACTGGGCATTAATTATCTAGAGATGTTTGGGTGACTTTTTATGGTTTAAAAGCATATGCATAAATATGCATCACTTGCATGTACGGTTATAAATAGATAATACTACGGTGGTGGCCTACATTAACCATATGGGCGGCATAAAATCGGTATCATGCGACAAGTTGGTCAATACAATTTGGCAATGGTGTGTCCAAAGACATATTTGGCTATCAGTAACTTACCTACCAGATAAGCTAAATACAGTGGCAGACACCAGATCACGTAAATTTAATGACAACATCGAATGGATGTTAAAACCCCAAAAATATTTTTTTTTCACAAAAGTTATCAAGCAATATGACACGCTAGATATCGATTTATTTGCATCTAGACTAAATCACCAGGTACCTATGTATGTCGCTTGGGAACCAGACCCTGAGGCAGCAGCGGTAGATGTGTTTGTGCTGGATTGGGGAAATCTTTCTTCTATTCATTTCCTCCCTTCTGCCTCATCAGTCGGGGGCTACGCACAGTACAAATGGACTCTGCTTCAGGTATTTTGATAGTACCCAACTGGCCTACACAGCCATGGTTCCCAATACTCCATGACATGGTTGTTGGAACTCCGATGGTATTCCCCAGTGACCCAGAGTTATTAACACCCAGTGTTGGGCACAAGCCACCCATGTCATGAAAAAATCAAACTCCTGGGTTGCAGATGCTGCACAAACCACTTCTGGGACTGGGATTATCATAACAAACCGTCGACACCATGTCAGCATCCCTCTGAACATCCACTAAAAAACAGCACATGTCCAGCATCAAAAAATGGGAGAAGTACTACTTGGACACAGGGACCACCTACTCAACCGCTACAGTTACCAACGTACTGGAATTCCTGGCGAACCTTCACCATGATGAAGGACTTCAGCTACAAAGCCATGGGGTCCCACCAGCTGGCGGTCAAACTAATGAAGGGTATTTACAACTCTAACCCCTAGACCAAGGTACACCCATATATGGGATGTCAGTGTGGTCCTGACATACCTCAGGGGATGCCCACCAGCCAGATCCCTCAACCTGAAACCATCTATGCTCAAAACACTCATGTTGATGGCACTTGTAGCTGCACAGAGGGTCCAGTCACTACACCTATTGCGACTGGACACCATGCTCACAGCTCCAGGCCAGATCTCTGTCATTATCCAGGGAATGATCAAACAGAGCAAACCAGGAACACCTAATCCAGTCGTGGAATTCCTGGCTTACCCGCCAGAAACACGGTTATGTGCCATGACCCTATTATCCTACATAGACACAACCAAAATATTCGAGGGAGATGAAAAGCCTTGTGGGTCAGTCATAAAAAACCTTATGGTCGGGTGACGAGCCATTTCGAGATGGCTCAAGCAGGTGCTAAAAGCTGCTGGGATAAAAACTAACATGTACAAAGTTCATTCCACCAGGGCAGCATCCACGTCGATGGCTAAAAGAATGGACGTGCCTATAAACCACATCCTGGCTACAGCAGGATGGTGGGGGGAAAGACCGTTCAGAAATTTTATAATAAGCCGTTGGCAAAACCTGTTTTATTTGCAGGAAAGATTTTACAGACTGCAAATATTTAATTTAAGCCCAGGGGAGCAATTTAATTTCTTTGTTGTTATTGTTAAAAAATACCATTGTGTTTTTCTACAAACAGATTCATTGGTTGATTACGATAACACACTTCCTCCCTCAAAGACTTCGGCAGTGATGTAATAATAACTGTTACACGGTTTGAAATTACAGAGCTTTGAAATCTTCACGGAATCACTCACGTGACTCCGAAGTAAAATAGTAAGCTTAAATGAGAACTTACCAGTTTGAAGTTTGATCTGTATTTTATGAGGAGTTACGATGAGGGATTACGTGCCCTCCGCTACCACCCTCAATAATATGGGTCAAATTCATAAACTGATGTCTCCTTATCTTTACTATGTTTACTTAAATAACTGTGTCTATCTGTGATTCCACACCGCTGCTTTGAAGTATGCCGCGCATGCGTGCTGAACGGGTTCTTCACGTAATCCCTCATCGTAACTCCTCATAAAATACAGATCAAACTTAAAACTGGTAAGTTCTCGTTTAATCTTACTATTTTATATCGAAGTCATGTGAGTGACTACGTGAGGACCCAGCCAGCCCGCATGCTCGTCAATAAGTCGACGCATGGCGTGGGAGTCGGAGCAGTTCGAAACCGCTCTGGCAGGTAAGTTAATTTTGTTTTCAGCGGGCCTGGAATAGCTGACGGGCGCACCTTGTGCGGCTGCCGCCGTTGGAGCTCCAAATGGGAGCAGGCGATCGGATTTGGAGGCCACCGTGGGGCTCCATAAGGAGATAGGATATGATATTGCGGCTGCCGGAGCAGCCAGGTCAGCGATCGCTGCAACAGATTAGCAGCAGCCAGTGAGTTAAAAATAGCCGCGGCCAGGAGCAACCGCCAGGTAAGCTGAGCTGCCGTTGCACCGAGCAATTTTGAACATAGATGCTACCGGCTGAGGTTGGCTCAGCTTACGGTGGAGCAGCATATAGTGTATGCTTTATTTTTAGGGCGGCTATAGAGTTGGCAGATTTTTAATAGAGGTTGCCACTCGGTCACGATTGTGACTATCGCCGCAGATAGCATACAAAGGTCATGTTTAATACTTTGGCAATATAACGATGTATCTTAAGTGAATAAAGTTTTAAATTGAACATGAATACAAAGGACATTTATTATCACATACACCAAATAGTGTAGTGAAATTTGACTTACCATTGCAGTCCAGAGCTCCTGGCTTAGGAAGCCTTTTTTGAGCTGTGTCTTTCAGACACCTGTGGGAGCTACACCTGGTTCAGGGTGGCGTCATGATAATTTCCGCTCAGTAGAGGGGACTGTTGGAGATTCTTTCATAAGAGACTCCAACTGTGGATATCGATAGAGCAGTCGAATCTCTGATCTAATGGGGATATGCTTCTTTTAATCATATGAACAAACTATGGTCCATGTACCAGAGGCATTAACAGGCAGCTCCAGCCATATGCCTGTGCTAACACCTGGCAGGGTTGCAATATTTCTCCCAATGTCGTGGGGCGTATCGGAAAGAGGTGACTTTGATTATAATGCCGGCTCATCCAGGTCATATGGGAGCCAGAGGCCTGAGATAGCAATACCTTGTGCAGGGTTGTGCTCTATTTACTCCCCTGATATACTCTGTTGAGGCTCCAGAAGGGAGCAATGATTCAGAGTCACTAACAGGTGCAACCAGTCTGGTAAGTACAATAAATAATGATGATTTATACCGACAACAGAGGACCGCAGCAGTGCGGAAAGCCAACGGCCACTTTGGAGTCGCTGGCAGCGCCGATCAGCACAGCTAGTTCCGATTCGGCTCCTAGAGGGAGCAGCTTGGCAACCCCGAGTCGGGGCAAAGCTAAAGCCAAGTCTGTGAGACAAGTCCTGTCGGACGATTCTGGACAAGAGGATTCTGTCCCCACATCTATGACAGATGTGATTGGCCGTTTGTCTCAATTAGAACATCTGATGGATCAGATGGTGGCACAAAATATGCTCCGTGTTACGGAGGCATGCACGGACAGTTCGAGTCATACGCCTGTGGCAACGCCTGGTTCAGGGTTGCAGTATTTCCCCCACTCTGTCGATGGGAGTGTTGGTGATCAATATGGAGCTGACTACAAACATGAGTATGTGCCCGAATCCCGTGCTTTAATGCATGATGTACGAGAGTCGTATAAGGAAGAGCTGCCTGCTCTTGCCTCTAAATTTGCTGTTCCCTCGGTGACGGGCAAGCCACTACATGAGGAGTTAGTCAGCGGCCTCAGCTATCTAACATCACACCACCTGAAGGAGATGTGGTCAGACAGGGTCTGCAAATGGAACTTCGCTGAAGCTCCAACAAGCAGATTGACCCGGGTTCAGAGACGGTGGCAGGTAAGGTCTCTTTATTAATCTCCGTAAAACTCTGAAATGGAGTAGTCTGTTGGCCCAGGTTTGGGTTTACGGGCAGCTTGGGCTGTCTAGTATCTTTTCACTGTCTCTGGGAAAGATCAGGTTGATGCACAGACATTGGCAGGGTGCCTTGTATAGTAACTTCTGTAAGTTCCAGGTAGGAACAGCTTGGTTACCCTGGTTCAGGGTAGACCATCATGGAACTGTCTGGCCATATGGGTCATATTGACCAGGGAAGCACTGCCTCAACATCTGTGGTTGAGGTTATCAGGCTGCTCAGTAGAATGAAGTAGTTGAAGTCTCCCTCAACACAAGTTTAAATTTCTGCTCAGTTAGTAAAGTTGCCAGTTCATTGGAAACATCATTGCCATCCTCTCTGGGATAGGTAGCTACCAGCAGGAAGTAGGCCTGGCATATAATATTTTTATCTGACCTACAGGTTCATGTTGTAAATCAAAAATATATTTATAACAATCCGTAGGCTCTCAATACCAGTATTCCTGATTGAGAGGCGGGTCGAAGAGATTGTTTAGCGCACTCTGGCGACTCAGACAAGTTTGTTTCAGTCAGAGGACTGCGAAGCAATTCCTGATTCAGGCTTGCATTATGCTAAATTCTACTGTGAGGAAGAACACTGAGAATTTGTGGTGACTCTTATAGTCATGAGTTGACAGGGAACTCGTATTCCCACATCAAGGGGAGACTGCATTTTCATCTCTAGTCATAAGGTTCTAATTATATGTTATCAGCAAAATGTATGAATGACTAGATAATGCATCTTCTGCAGCAAGAGAAGCCAAAAATGTTCTGTCCGTATGGTCAATAGAGCAACGGTGGTTCCAAGTGGAATCAGTGACATCACACGGAGGATGAGTGGTCTGCCGAAAAACAAGAGGGGTATATTTCTGATACTTCTCAAGATTACAGAAACATGGAGCATGCCGAATCTGGTTAGGATTTGGCTAATCTGATCATGTGTTTAGTTACCCAGTTTAAGATGGATGATTGGCTTTCAGCAATTTAACTGACTCAGAGAACCAATCTTGAAGATGCATACTTTGCCATATCTATACACATGAGGCACAGATTATCTGGTGTTTTGATAACAAAGCCAGTGGCAGCCTGTCTTCTCGGGCAGCTAGCTCTGCACGATTGTATGGGAAGTTTGTGAATAAAATATGTGAGTTACTTTTAAACGGAAGTAACAGAGGTTTGTGTGGCTTTCAGTTTGAGCTTAGAGAGCGTTTATGTGATAGCACAATTGACACTGCTTGTGCTGCTTTGTCATTCTCTATAGCACCATAAGTGGGGACAATAAATGATTGGTTATTCATCCGCTGTTCACTAACGTTATGCAGGGTGTCTAAAACCTACACTCATTTTAGTGTGCGATGTATATCAGTAAATTATTATGCAAATATTCTTCTACTGTATTCCCAATGGGAGCAGTATTTTTAAGTTGATTATCCTTTCAGCAACTGATTTCAGCACAAAGAACACAGTCTGTACTCAATCTCTGGCTCGGTCTCTGGGTCATAACTGACATTAAGGTAGCTTGTTTTGGGAATGATCTCATAAGCAAAATGTGCATGATAGCGTACATTTGGAGTGACAGCATACCCACCAGAGCGGAGATTGGGGGTGTCATTAGGTATACAAGTACACTGAGCTTGCTAATACCTATGAGATGGTTTATTTATTATTATTCAATAGTCTCAAGATATTGCTGATGGCTCATTAGCAGCCAATAGAATGGATAGTGCCCTTTCATCATACAGCAAGAGGCTTACATAATGCATGTTAATACGTTATAAAATTTGGTTGAATATGTCTGGACATTTGCAGATAGAATTCTGCACAGTGTTACATGAGTTATTGTCTAACTCAAAGTCAATTGGGACAATGGTCCGGTTAAGAACAATGGACCATGTATGAAAGTTAGCATCAGGGTATTAATAACCCATGTTTTTCTACCATTACTGGTTTATCTGTTTAAGTGTTTCACACACAGATTGGGTTACTGCATGAAACCACAGAGCTTTGAAGACTTCATGTAGTCACTCACGTGACTTTGATATAAAACAGAAAGATTAAACTTACCATTTGAAGTTTGATCTTTATTTTATGAGAAGTTGAAGTGAGGGAATACATGCCCTCCACTCCTAACCCTACTTCTCATAAAGATCATTCAGTAATTTTAAGGTTGTTAATCTTTCTGTAGCTTAAGTTCAGCAACTAGTCTGTGGTTTCATACAGCTGCTCTGAAGATTGACGCGCATGCGGGCTGGCGGGCTCTTCACGTATTCCCTCACTTCAACTTCTCATAAAATAAAGATCAAACTTCAAACGGTAAGTTCTTGTTTAATCTTTCTATTATTTAACCTAGTAAGCATTACAATGTTGAGAATATTTAAATCATCTAACCATAGAGAAAATGCAAGAGCAAATGTAGACTGGTCTCTTCCCAACCTATTTATGTCTGTAATGGGCTGGTCATTGAATTACTACCAGCTGCGTAGTTGTCCTGACTCAGGGTTTTCATAATTGATTTTAAAAAACACACAATCCTTCTTCTGTCCAAAATACCTTTACTTGAGATGTGAGATTGCAGTAATGTAACAGCTGACACCATTTCTGTCTACCCTTCTGATCCTTGCATGTGTTCACTGCTGTCCCAGTAGTCAATTTGCTGACAATCCAAATGTGGTACAACCTCTTATTTCCCTTGCAAAACTGCAGCCACTCCCTCTCTCTGCAATGCACCTGCTAACATCTACCGGTGACTGACTAGGTAACCCTTCCTGACAGCAGTGCACTTTTAAAGTAGACTTGCAATTGCAGCTCTCTTTTTAACATAAGGTTAACTTTTGCATTGATCCTCCCGATCTGAAGGATGTCTTTAGCTGTTCACCCCTTCTGCATGTTTAGTTTAAAGACACAGCACAGGAAAAGGCCCACTGTGTCCGCACCGACCAGCGATCCCCGCACACTTACACTACCTCACACACACAGGGGACAATTTAGAATTATACCAAGCTAATTAACTTACAAACCCGTACGTCTTTGGAGTGTGGGAGGAAACCGGAGAAAATCCATGCAGGTCATGGGGAGAAAATACAAACTCCGTACAGATAGCACCCGTAGTCAGGATCGAATCCAGGTCTCTGGCACTGTAAGGCAGCAACTCTACCGCTGTTTTGGAGATGGGTTTTGTGATCAGTGCAAGGTCAAATGCCAGAGGGGTCCAACTTACATCTATGTGTAGGAAGGAACTGCAGATGCTGGTTTAAACTGCCTGGAACATTGGGCCTCCGTAGAGGCAACTGTGGAGGCCTCAATGGGCCCGACTATGGGTGAACTGGGGTTGGGGACTGGACTTTGTGCCTTCCCTCATAATGGGAACCATTGTGGGGGGATGTTCTTTATGTTTAAAACTCTTATTAATGTTATGTCTGTATTCCTTCTTTATGTGCTGCAAAATGGCAAGAAGCATTTCACTTCACTACACCTAGAATGTGAATGTGACCAATAAAATACCTTTGATACCTTTGAAACTGAAGATAGACATAAAAACCTGGAGTAATTGAGCAGGTCAGACAGCATCTAAGGAGAAAAGGAATAGGTGATGTTACGGGTCGAGACCTTTCTTCATACTGAGTCAGGGGTGATATAGAGAGATATAGAATAAATGAATGAAAGACATGCAAAAAAAGTAACAATGATAAAGAAAACAAGCCATTGTTAGCTGTGGGCTAGGTGAAAACGAGTTACAGTCAATGAAACTCACCAGAACGACAATGAAACTAGCACAATGAAACTTGTGTGGTGGGGAGTTACCTGCATCACTTCCAACACCCCCTACTTCACACCATTTAAATTAGCTGGGAAATGAGTGACTGACTAACCACTATTTTCTTGACCACCTCATCCAAGAACACTAATCATTATGTAAAGAAGTACAGCATGGAATCAGACCCTTCGGCCCACCAAATCCATGCCAACCATCCATCACCTATTCCCATTAATTATCTGTTATCCCACTTACTCATCCACTCCCTACACACAAGGGACAATTTGTAGAGGCTAATTAACATACAAACCCAGACGTCTTTGGGATGCGGGAAGGAACTGGAGGAAGCATGCGGTCACAGGGAGAAAATGCAAATCTTGCACAGACAGCACCTTACATTGGGATCAAACCCAGGCTTCTGGTGGTGTGAGGCAGCTGCTCCACCAGCTGCACCACCACTTCAAAGGCATCGTAACACCTTCCAATACTTCCAACTGTCAAGAACTTAGCAGCCACTCAGAAATATAACCTGAACTACAAGTCGTCAGAAGCAAAAGAAATAGTGCTCTAATGACTTTGATGAAAGAACAAATATCCCAACAAATCCCATGGAGTTAGTTGCTGTAGAGCATTTGGACATGTTATTTATAGGTTTCGTGGAATTCTCATTGAAGATGGTCAAGGGGTTGGCACAATGGAACTGCAAGTCGTCCTGCTGATTCACAGCTCCAAAGACCCCGGTTCAATCCTGACCCTGGGTGCAGTCTGTTTTTGCACATTCTTTCCGTGCCCATGTGAGATTCCCCTGGGTGCTCTGATTTCCTCCCACATCCAAAGTTGGAATGTTAATTGGCCACCGTAAATTATCCCCAGTGTGGGTGGGTAACAGTAATTAGGGGGTATGGGAGCACAAATGGGTAAATGAGAGAGAATAGATTACACGGATATGTGTGATGGAATGGGAACGATGGGAATGCTGACATCGCGATAGGTTGAGCAAATCCCCTTTATGTCTATGTGAAATGCGAATATGTCAATACTGGATTGTCAGATTTGGAACTCTTACCAATGACGACAAAAACAACTCGGCACAAAGGGAATTCATCCAGTTTTGGCACTATTTTGCAGGAATCACTTCCCATGTCCCAGAATGGAAGTCCTCATCTTGAAAGCATATGCAACAGAAACAAAGTAACTAGTAGTAAGGGATGGCATCCTTACATTAATTCCCTTTACTCCCCCAATCATACTGTTCAACCCACTGAGTTCCCCCCAGCAGGTTATTTGTGGCTTAATATTCCAGCTTCTGCAGTCTCTTATGGCCAGGAGTTATACGAAGGATGGAACCTTTTCTTCCCTGAAAGACACGAGTGAACAGGTGGATTTGTATGTTGATACAGCAGTTCCATATTTACCATTACTGAGGTTGAGAAGTACTTAAGCAGATTAGTTTAATTACTTGAAATTAGATTCCAAGCCATCGTAGTGGGATTTGAGGGCAGTCTCTAGATCAATCCAGAACTCAGGCTACTCTTCAAGTAAAATAACTATTGCCCGATGTGAATCTCTGTCCAGAGGGAGTGACCATGCAGAAAGTGAAGTGTGGAGTGAATGCATCGTCACACATTAGTAAGTCCACGGAGCAAAAGAATTTCAGAGTTTAAAAATGTATGCAGATACATTTAAATAAATACTTCCCTTAGAAAATATAATGGGCAATTATACCAGTTCAGGGACACCGCTTACAATGGCCTAATGCCATCCACCCAACACCTAATGGTGCCAGCAATAGACCAGGTCTAACCTATACCCAATCTGTCTTTAGCTTAGAGTCTAAAGCATTATTGGACAAAGATTGACTTTAAGCCCCAACAAGAGACATTACAGTATGTGGGATTAATATAGGATGAATGGAAAATGGATGGTTGATGATCTGTGAGGATTTGGTGGGCTAAAGGACCTGATTCCATGTTTTGTGAATTTAAGGTCAGATCAGTAGAATCTAAGAATAGGGAAGGGGGAGGGGGGCAGAGGAGGATAGTGAACAGATTGAGGGAAGAAAATCTTGGGCTCACACAATTGATAATGTAAATAGACACTAAGAGAAATCAAAGACTCACACAGGAGTTGCACCCATTCTAACCCATAAACCAAGGCTGCTCGGGTACACTCTAAACCTCCTTTCAAATTGACCAATTGGTACAGTATCAACCACCTGCTAATATTATTGTGGTTTGCATTGGGTAATCCAATTGACTTGGATCCATAGGGCTTGTCACTATTGCAAGGGCTCATACCCCAAATTGCACTCCCAGGAAATTAGAAACCTCATCGAAACCTAAACACTTGTTCCGTGCTGTGCTACTGCATTACTACTCCTCTGAACTCATACCAGCTGGCTGACCAAATCATTTTGTGTCAGTAAATCACTAAGTTAATATAACTAAAATAAAAACAAACAAACATCTATAATTAATAAGTTGGAAGAAATAAAAGGTTTGCAACAAACCACTACTTGATCAAAAGCTTGATGGGCATCAATTATTTTCCTGGACGCAATAGAAAACAAATTGTTAATCGAAAGGGTCAGGCACAATAGCATAGGTGCCATATAATGGATTAGAAATCTAGACTGGGTGATCTAGATGCAGAGGTTTGAATACTATCAGGAAGCTGTAATCAATTATTTCAGTGTTCTGGAATTTGGAGAAGTGACAAATGAAAAATATGACATTGAAAGATTATTGACGAGTTGTATAACATCTGCAAGAAGATGTAGCTAGGAAAGAAAATGGACTTTGGATGGAAACTTCAATGTCCACCACCAAGATTAGCTTGGAGATCTCAATATTAAGCAAGCTTGCCAAGTCCTGAAGGATATAATTGCCAATGCTGAGTCTGCACCAGTTTGTGAACAAACCAACACATGAAAAAAGCCTACTTGTGCGCTATCCATAATGGTGGTGACCACTATGCAGTCCTTGTGAAGACAAAGTTCCATCATCCTGCCAATGAGTCCCTCCATCAGGATGTGTGACATTATCATTGGGCTAAGAGGGATAAATTCAGAGCAGGTCCTGCATCTCTGAACCGGGTATCCTTGAGACTTTGTAGCGCCTGGTTCAATGAGTGTAGGAAAGCATGTCATGACCAGCACCAGCAATACCAGACTAAATGCATGCTGCACAAAAAAGGCAGTATGCAATAGACAAAGCTAAGCAATCTTCCAGTCTAATTTCGTATCAGCAATCCAGAATTTGCTGCACCTTGATCTGAACTGACATCAGTAATATTACTGGGATCCACCCAAGAGCATGGAAATTTTCCTGGCTACTTACTGTCCAATTAGGCAACTCTCAATCATCATTCAAGATAGAAGTGTTCATCTACAATGCAATCAAGCAGTAATTATCAACAACCTATTCACAAATGCCTAGTTTGGGTTTTACCAGGGCCACTCCATTCTAGGCCTCATCATAGCCCTGGTTCAAATATGGGTAAAAGTTCTGAATTGCAGAGATGAGATGAGATGAGATGAGATGAGATGAGATGAGAATGGCTGTCCTTGACATCAAGGCAGCAAGGGCTTGCTTGTGTAGAAAGGAACTGTAAATGCTGGTTTATACCGAAGATAGACAAGGAAGGGCTTCCTGCTTGGTCAAACTAGGAGGCACTAGTAACATTATTTGCAGACTGAGCTCCACATGATCTGGGAATCAGTGGTGGACGGTAAGTGGTGTAAAACTCCAAGAAGTCTATTTTCAAGTAATGATATTCTCATTTAGCATTCATTGCTTCAGAATTAACAGTGCAATAAAATGAAAATATCTGCGGGGCACTGTAAATTCTCCACTAACGAGTATTAAATTCTGTTATGTATAATTTGAAATACTAAATTTATTTCAAATGCACACATGATTGAACTCCAAGCCCATGTACTGAAGAATGCTCAGCAAATTGTGTTTATATCATGTAATGTAGCTTGAAGCCTTCAGGCAGAAGAACTTCCAATCATCATTCTGTTTCATTTAATTTTTAATCATTAAACGCAAAGCTGATTTTGCAATGTTTAACAGTGATTCGTGATTTAACCAGGTCGATCCACCCGTACACAGATTAAAATAATTAACGTTCAAAAATGAAATGAAATATGAGCAGAGACTTTACCCGAATTTACCTTGTTAATGAAAGTCAGTGACCCCAGTCAAGTGAATGGGATTGCCTGCACACCCAGTATTTCTGGTGTAAAACAGTCGAGGCAAGATATGAAACCCATGCAGCCCAAGAACTAGGCACAACCTGGAGTGATCACTGCACACAATGGTGAGCAAAAGGTCCAGAGATCTTTTTTGATCTCAAATACACTTCAAATTTCTGAGTGCTGATGCACGGAAGCGGAGATAAAGATGTCGGAACCTGATGCTGAATGTCAGAACCTGCTCTGACCCATTATGTTTGACCAAGACAGCGGGCAAGTCTGCTCAATAGGCCAAACACATATTTAAAAAAGGTGATGACTTCTAAACTAAACTCCCAGTTATGACAGATAAATTTTGTTTCCAATAGAAAGGGGCCATCAATTTATTATTCCAAAAAGGGGATTAATGCCCCTGTCCCACTTAGGAAACCTGAACGGAAACCTCTGGAGAATTTGCGCCCCACCCAATGTTTCCGTGCGGTTCCCGGAGGTTCGCGGAGGTTTTTGTCAGTCTCCCTACCTGCTTCCACTACCTGCAACCTTCGGCAACCACCTGCAACCTCCGGTAACCGCACGGAAACCTTTGGTGGGGCGCAAAGTCTCCAGAGGTTTCCGTTCAGGTTTCCTAAGTGGGACAGGGGCATAAGAGTGTTTAGTTCTGAAAGGAATCTGAGCGGTGATTTTATATACAGTGCCAGCTGATCAAAAGCAACTTCCATTTAGCAGGTGTAGGGCAAGCTTTATAACAGTTGCTACAAGGATAGGTCATTATGTTGGTCAGGATAACCTGTTCCTCAGAATACAATACGAAAATATGTTGTGTCATCACGTCCCAGGTAATCTAGGTAGAATGTTTCCTTTAGTGTTTGGGTAATAAAACTACAATGAAGAGAAATCAACACAGCAAAATATTAACAACACTCTGAAAGAGCTTTATAAAGTTGTGGTGGGTATGGCAGTGAATGCTTATTTGTAGACCTCGGTAAAATTCTTGTGATTTATACATCAGTCCACAGCAATGGGCGTTGTGCTTTAAGTGATGGGAGTTTACATCAAAGTTTCAGTGACACTGATATAATATAAATGAACTCTCTGGCATGTTCCCTTGATATTGCTGGGATCATAGAGTGAGTTAATGATTGCTGCTGTTGCCACACCAGGTTTCATTTGTTGCCACAATGAACCCGTGCATTGTTCTATGGTGAAATGTAAATAACCAAGAACATAAATATCAGATAAATATGCAGAACAGACAGCACATCCAACAAATGTTATACAAAATAATTAAGTATCAATCACCTGCTTTAAAGCTACTCCTTTATCTCCAAAAAGTCATAGAGCTAGAGCTAGATAGCATGGAAACAGCCCTTCAGTCCAACTCGTCCACACTGGACCAAGTCACCAAAGTGGGCTAAAAATAAAAGGTATAGTGCTGGAGTGACTTAGTGGGTCAGGCAGCACATCTGGAGAACATGGATAGGTGACATTGCTGGTCAGGACACTTCTTCAGACCCAAAACATCACCTGTCCATGTTCTGCAGAGAACATGTCTGAAGAAGGGTCCTGACCCAAAACCTCACCCATCCTTTTTCTCCAGTGACGCTGCCTGGCCCGCTGACTTACTCTAGCACTGTCCTTTTTTTATAAACCAGCTTCTGCAGTTCCTTGTTCCTACCTAAGTGGGCTAGTCTGGCCCACATCTCTCGACATGTCTCCTGTCCCTGTATCTGAACTAGAATCTTGTCGTAATTGTACATACTTAAAGAAATGGATGTCCATTCCAAGTTTTGTATTATTTCTTTAAATGGCAACCATTTCCTCAACATTAGAGGATATTATGTATTATTTCATGACAAGACAAAATTAAAATAAAATAATATGAAAAGGGAAAGAGAGGATAGGGCACCTCAAAGACAAAAGTGGACATGTTGAGAAAGTGGAGAAAGGCGTGAAGATGAGGGAACTCGGGGAAAGTTGGTGAGATCGCCCACGTAACAGTAGAGGAAGTTATAATGTTCATATGATATTGGCCTTGTTAATAGAGTGCAGGGATTAAGCGATGCAGGGTGGACAAAAGCTTACTTAAAAGGGAATTCAGTTCACTGCTATGCGGAGAAGACCCACTTGTCCTTGAAGTACTCAAGTAAAAGTTCCTTCCAGGACTTGTGTCTGCAAGTTCTAATAGAAGAGATCTCCGAATGTGAACAATGGGTAGAAATTTGCATTGGTGATCACTTCACCCTGGGACGATGTGGATTCTTCAGTGAACATGTTTCAAGTGTACGGCTGCATTTTTAAAACTAAAGCTAAGAATTGCAGAAAATCGAGTTGTACTGAATGCAAGTTACTCTTCATTGTGCACGTTCTCCCGTATACAGGGGAGATTGCATCAGTGTTACTAGAAGGGCATGATGTCAATATGTTACTGACTTTCTGATGTGCTAATTTGTGCCCCGCAACCTAGCCCACACGGCGATAACGAATGCTGCTGCCTTGTTCTAGAACTTCAAGGAGCCCAGCGGAGTGCGCAGCACGACCTGAGCAGCATTTTAAAAATGCTAAGTGACAAATTTAAAGAAGTGAAAGTTAAGAAGCCAAGAAGTACAGAAGACAGAACAGGGTGACGTCACTCGCAGCGCGAACAGAGGCAGGCAGGCAGTCAGATCCATTGTGACGTCATCAGTGAGACCATCTCGTTTATTTCCTAAGTTATTTGAGATTTGTGAACATTTTCATAAATAACTCGAGAAATGATGCATGAAATTTTCAGATAAGGTGATTTTTGGCATCATGGCGTAAACCTATATCAGAATATGTAAAAATGTCACCATTAGCGAGTCGTGCTTTCGAGCAGATGTGAAACGCACACGAACATCACACACACACATAAATACACACATATCCAAGATCACAGTTTTATAAGTATAGAGATACTGGATCCTAAGAGAGCATAGCATGATAAACATTGAGATGTTATCACTGGTGGGCGAATCTCAAGTAAGGGATCGTGGTTATAAGATTAGGGGCAGTTAATAAAAATTGAAGTACATAGAAAGTTCTTTGTAGTGGTTAATCTCAGGAATTTGTTAACACAGAGGGATTAGAAGTTGGATCATTGGATGTATTAAGGAGGAAATAGACAATTCTTTAAAAAGTGAGGAAATTGAGGAGTGTGGGAAACTGGCATGGAAGAGGAGGTCAAGGACAGTGCAGCTGTGATCGTATTGAATGGCAGGGCAGGCTTGAAGGGCCGAGTGGCCTACCCATAGAACACCACAGGAACAGACCTTTTAGCCCAGAATGTCTGTGCAAATTATGATGGCATTAAATTAAGCTTATCTACCTGCACATGATCCATTCCCCACCATTCTCTATATATCCGTGTGCCTATCTAAAACCCTCTAAAATGCCACAATCTCTGCCTCCACCACCATCCCTGGCAATGTGTTCCATGTATCCACCAGTCTCTAAAAAAACGTGCCTTTTACCACCTGCTCCTATGTTCTTATTTCCTAAAACACAGCGAGATTCCATACGAGTGTGGCTCAAGCTATTTCTGCTTTGAAAATCTCATGTTTAAACTCTAGGTTTAAATGCCTACTCAACTTCCATTAACCTGAGCACACCGAGAACAGCCTCACTTTCCCAAAAACACAGAAACACTATCAACCATAATTCAACATTATCCAAAAACCGAATGTCGCATGGATGGAAAAAAAGGAAGGAAATATACCATAAAGACGGTACATCACTTCATCTCTTCACAACTGACGATTTCTGAAAAGCTTGCCATTGTGCCAAAAATCACTTCCACTTTTATGGAATTAGCACCAGTTACAGTTTGTTATTGCTAAATTGTGCCAGTGTTAAATCATTTCCACATAATGTAACACGTTCTTCACTTGAAACGGAAATCACATCTGGACGACAGTATTTATCAATGGTAGACAGTTTGTGTATTTTTTTTTAAAAAAGCAAATCAGCCAACACAGAAATAGAGTAAGCACACAAAACACAGACAGCAGTAATAGCAAACCCGGAGTGAGGCAGAAACATATCATGGCCTGTGAATTAACTCAACAAAACCAGGTCTGTTGAATAGACAACAATGTTGGTATTCTTGGTATATATCAAAGAGAATTCAAACCAGATATTGGTATTGGTTTATTATTGTCATGTGTACCAAGATACAGTAAGAAACTTTGTTTTGCATGTTATCAAGGCAGATCACATTGTGCATGAGTATATCAGGTAGTGCAAAGGGGAAAATAAACAGAGTGCAGAATATAGTGTTACAGCTGAAGAGAAATTACAGATAAAAATAAATCAGACCTTACACGCATATTCTTTTAAAAGAAGAAAATTAAAATATTTGGTGGTGGCAGAGGAGTGAGGCGATGAAATTATATTATTCTATAAAAATGCAATGTACAGGATTGGTGCATTTGTTAGATTTTTTTTAATTTAACAAGGTTTTAAGGGATTAGTCCAATTATCAGAAAATGACAGCTAAATGTTTGGAGGAACAATTATATGAATAATGTGTAGGAAAGAACTGCAGATGCTGGTTTAAGTTGAAGGTAGACACAAAGTGCTGGAGTAACTCAGCAGGGCAGGCAGCATCTCTGGTGAGAAGGAATGGGTGATGTTTCGGGTCGAAACCCTTCTTCAGACCCAAAATGTCACCCGTTTCTTCTCTCCAGAGATGCTGCAAATCCCGCTGAGTTACTCCAGAATTTTATGTCTACCTTCAGTTATATGATAGTCAGATACATAAACCAAAACATAGAGGAATCAGTAAAAAATTTAAAAAGGCACTGAATTGAAATAATGCAAATAATCAAGAGATACCAGGCCCGTACGAAGCTTTTCAAAAATGACAGGATTACAAAAGTTTTATGTGAAATAATGTGCCTCTTCCCGCCCCCAGCCCTCCTTCTCCACCGCCCCCTTACCCTTTTCCTCTCTCCTCTCCCCCCCTCTTCCCTTTCCCCCTCTTCCTCCCTTCTCCCCGCTCCACTCTTCTGGGGGGGAGTGGAGAAGGGGGAGAAGAGTGGAGCGGGGAGATGGGAGGAAGTCGGGGGAAAGGAAGAAGGGGGGGAGAGGGGAGGGGAGAAGGATAGGGGGGGGCGGAGAAAGAGGGATGAGGGTGGAAGGGGGCAAGAGGGGGATAGAGGGGAGAGGGGAGTTCAGTCTATCCATCCCTGTGAAAAGTTAGAGACGGTGATTGGATCTGGAAGCTGACCAATACATCTGTAAATAAAACTGAACGACTCAGAAATCTTTTCACTTGCATATTTGATTTTATTGTATTAATTTTAATATATTAATGTTTAAAATCCTGCATTGAAGGAAGAATATTTTACAGCCCATCTGTGGTCCCTAACCTTAATCCTAGCCCTAACCCTAATCTTAACCCTGACCCTAATCGGGCTTCACCCGCAGGACAGCATACATCAGCGTGTATGTCGTACAAAATTGATGGTTTTACGGGCATCAGTCACTGACGCTCACAGTCGCCGAAAAAGTCGCAAAGTGGGACAGCCCCATGAGCTGCCCAGACTCGGAGAGCAAGCCGTCCCGGCACAGCAACAGTACTAACGGCAACGAACCGCTCCGGGGGAAGAACAAGCCCCCGCCCTGTAGTCCGTAGTCAGGATCGGACCCATGTCTCCAGTGCTGCGAGCGCTGTTGAATTACAACTGGACCCTCCCCGTCCCTTCTTGAGTGCCCCATCCCTGTCCGGGGGCAGTCGGAGATGTCTGGGGTGACTCTGGACTGATGGGACACCGGCCCGGAGCAGTGGCAGCACAGGCTTACAGCCAGTGCAGAGAAGAAGCGCTAACTCCACCTCAACTCTGCCCATAAATTTTGGCACGCCAACTGAAAAAACGGGAAAAAGATCATGCAATTTTAAAGATTAAATCAGATAGAGGGGAATTATTAACACTACCTAATGATATCAATAAAATATTTGCTCAATATTATAAGAACTTATACACATCGAAAACACTAATAGACAATAACAAAGCTTCAGAATTTTTGACCGATTGTAACCTCCCAAAATTAGAATTGAAAGAACAAGAGGAACTGGGAGCACAAATTACAGCTAAGGAAATAGAAGACACAATAAACACACTTAAGAACGGAAAAACACCAGGACCAGACGGATTCAGTAATGAATTTTATAAATGTTTTTACGATACAGTGACCCCACGTCTATAGAAAATGTATACATATGCTTTTAAAGAACAAACCTTACCTGAAACACTAGCAGAATCAACGATCACACTAATACTTAGTCAAATACTGATCAAAAAATATTAGCAAAAATATTAGCTAGAAGATTGTCAATATGTCAGTAAATTAATAAATAAGGATCAGACGGGATTTATACCTAAGAGACATTCATTTAATAACCTGAGACGTCTGCTTAACATAATGCACGCTCACAAATCTCAAGAACAAGAGTTATCTATCATTTCATTGGATGCAGAAAAAGCGTTTGATCAAGTAGAATGGGATTATATGTTTAAAGTATTGCAAAAATTTCAAATGGGAGAGAGCTTCATCGCATGGATAAAATTATTATATAACAAACCCACGGCTAGAATATTAACTAATAATATACTATCTACGAAATTCCAATTAATAAGGGGCAATAGACAAGGGTGTTCATTATCACCGCTATTATTCGCTCTGGTAATTGAACCCTTAGCTGAAAAAATTAGAACACATCCTGACATCTATGGGTATAATACAAAACATTGAGTAAAATCCAGGTTAGTCGGGAAGTGGTGTTGGGTAAATTGAATGGATTAAAGGCCGATAAATCCCCAGGGCCAGATAGGCTGCATCCCAGAGTACTTAAGGAAGTAGCTCCAGAAATAGTGGATGCATTAGTAATAATCTTTCAAAACTCCTTAGATTCTGGAGTAGTTCCAGAGGATTGGCGGGTAGCAAACGTAACCCCACTTTTTAAGAAGGGAGGGAGAGAGAAAACGGGGAATTACAGACCAGTTAGCCTAACATCGGTAGTGGGGAAACTGCTAGAGTCAGTTATTAAAGATGGGATAGCAGCACATTTAGAAAGTGGTGAAATCATTGGACAAAGTCAGCATGGATTTACGAAAGGTAAATCATGTCTGACGAATCTTATAGAATTTTTCGAGGATGTAACTAGTAGCGTGGATAGGGGAGAACCAGTGGATGTGGTGTATCTGGACTTCCAGAAGGCTTTCGACAAGGTCCCACATAAGAGATTAGTATACAAACTTAAAGCACATGGCATGGTATGTGGGTTCAGTATTGATGTGGATAGAGAACTGGCTGGCAAACAGGAAGCAAAGAGTAGGAGTAAACGGGTCCTTTTCACAATGGCAGGCAGTGACTAGTGGGGTACCCCAAGGCTCAGTACTGGGACCCCAGCTATTTACAATATATATTAATGATCTGGATGAGGGAATTGAAGGCAATATCTCCAAGTTTGCGTATGACACTAAGCTGGGGGGGCAGTGTATAGGTGTGAGGAGGATGCTAGGAGACTGCAAGGTGACTTTGGGTGAGTGGGCAAATGTTTGGCAGATGCAGTTTAATGTGGATAATGTGAATTATCCATTTTGGCAAAAACTACGGGAAAGCAGATTATTATCTAAACGGTGGCCGATTGGAAAGGGGGGAGATGCAGCGAACCTGGGGTGTCATGGTACACCAGTATTGAACGGTAGGCATTGGGAAAGGGCAGATGCAGCGAGAATGGGTGTAAAGACAAGTCATTGAAGGTAGGCATGCATCTGCAGCAGGCAGTAAAGAAAGCGAATGGCATGTTGGCTTTCATAGCAAGAGGATTTGAGTATAGGAGCAGGGAGGTCTACTGCAGTTGTACAGGGTCTTGGTGAGACCACACCTGGAGTATTGCGTGCAGTTTTGGTCTCCAAATCTGAGGAAGGACATTATTGCCATAGAGGGAGTGCAGAGAAGGTTCACCAGACTGATTCCTGGGATGTCAGGACTGTCTTATGAAGAAAGACTGGATAGACTTGGTTTATACTCTCTAGAGTTTAGGAGATTGAGAGGGGATCTTATAGAAACTTACAAAATTCTTAAGGGGTTGGACAGGCTAGATGCAGGAAGATTGTTTCCGATGTTGGGGAAGTCCAGGACAAGGGGTCACAGCTTAAGGATAAGGGGGAAATCCTTAAAAACCGAGATGAGGAGAACTTTTTTCACACAGAGAGTGGTGAATCTCTGGAACTCTCTGCCACAGAGGGTAGTTGAGGCCAGTTCATTGGCTATATTTAAGAGGGAGTTAGATGTGGCCCTTGTGGCCAAGGGGATCAGAGGGTATGGAGAAAAGGCAGGTACGGGATACTGAGTTGGATGATCAGCCATGATCATATTAAATGGCGGTGCAGGCTCGAAGGGCCGAATGGCCTACTCCTGCACCTAATTTCTATGTTTCTATGTTTCTATTCAAATAACAAAACATCCTTATACACAGACGATGTATTACTATATATCACAAAACCCCAAATCAGTATACCAAAAATATTAAACTTAATCGAGGATTTTGGATCTTTCTCAAGATACAGAATAAACTGGAACAAAAGTGAAATTATGTCAATAAAACCGAAAGACTCAACACATCTTTTGAAATTCCCCTTTAAAATAGCTACAGAAAATTTTAAATACTTAGGAATTGAAATCACTAGAAATTATCACGGTATGTTTAATGCTAATTATAGCCCCTTACTTAAGAAATTAAACAATCTAATTAAATTCTGGAAAACGCTGCCGATGTCTTTAATAGGTCGAATAAATGCTATAAAAATGATCTTTTTACCACAAATACTATATTTATTTCAATCAATTCCAATATATCTTCCAAAATTTTTTTTCAAAAAATTACTCAGACATCACAAATTTTATATGGGATTATAAATCCCACAGAATACAAAGAGCACACCTCAGTAAACCAAAAGAGATGGGTGGTCTAGCGCTCCCTAACTTTATGTACTATAATTGGGCGGTAAATATTAAAAATATGATTCACCTGCTGGACAACTCTGCCCAGCAGGTGGACTGGATTATAATGGAGAGAGAGGACTGCGCTCCAGGTAATACAGCAGCGACTCTCCTCTCACCAACGAATTTGAAAAACAAACATTATAATAAAAATCCAATGATACATAGTACAATTTGAACTTGGAAACAAATAAAACAGAACTTAAAATTAAGAAATCTATCTCTGCTAATGCCAATAGCCAATAACCCTTCATTTAAACCCTCAATTATAGATGAACCACAATGGGAAAGAACGGGAATCAAAACGCTCGGAGACCTGTATGAATTAGGGAAATTATTACCATTTCAACAATTACAACTGAAATATAACTTGAAAAATAATCAATATTTTAAATATCTTCAAATCCGTGATTATCTGAAAAAATATACAAAAGACTATTATAATATGCCCCCAGATTTATTAGATGAAGCCATGAAGATAAAGGCTGAATCAGCAAATCTAATATCATACTTATATAATATTATATTGAATATAGAAATACCTACAACAGATAATATTAGAAGAGATTGGGAACAAGAATTAGCTATAAAAATTTCAAAAGAGAGCTGGGATAAACACTTATTATATGTGCATAAATGCTCGATCAACGTACGACATACTCTAATCCAATATAAAACATTACACAGACTATATTATTCAAAAACTAAAATAAATAAACTTTTCCCCAATGTCTCACCCATTTGTGATAAATGTCAGTTACAAGAAGCTAACATAGCGCACTCTTTTGTTTTCTGTATAAAAATCCAAAAATTCTGGAACAAAATATTTGAAATCTTCACAAAATTATTTAAAACAAAACTACTACCCAGAGTAGAATGGATCATTTTTGGAATATCGGAAGGTAACCCAGAATTAAATATGTTTCAAAAGAACTTACTTTTTAATTATGGGCTAATAATCGGAAAAAAGCTTATACTTAAATTTTGGAAAAATGCTCCAATACCAACAACAAAAATGTGGATTTCAAACATGTTCGAAACACTACACTTGGAAGAGATGAGACTCCTCCTAGCAGGCAAAGCAGATCACTTCCAAAAGACGTGGTCTGCATTTATGGAACTATTACAAGCATAAGGTGCAATAATAAGTTAAAACATAAAGGCTACCAGGACCTGGTAATGGGGGGTATAAAATACATTTTTAATAAAAACACGGTTGGTATATCCTTTTTTGCGGAGTTTTGTGTTACAATAGAGCGATTGATTTTCCTTTCTTCCTTTTTTTTTCTTTTCTTTCTAGGGTCTTATTTATTTTCTTTGCTTCCTTCTCTAATTCCTTCCCTAAGGGGTTCTCTTCTCCCAACACTTTCCTGCACCTTCACGATTCTTACTTACTTTCCTTACTTCTTATATTTCTATCTTTTTTAAAGCTCAAAAAATGAAGTGGTACAACATAATGTAATAAGATATATGCGATGTATTAATGTGATTTACTGTACTGCTAATAAAAATAAAATTAAAATTAAAAAATAATAAAAAAACTCTGCCTGTCCCGCTGGGTTAACCGACAGCCCTGGACTGACGGGACACTGGCCCGGAGCAGTGGAGTTAGTGCTTCTTCTCTGTGCTGGCTGTAAGCCTGTGCCGCCACTGCTCAGGGCCGGTGTCCCGTCAGTCCAGGGCTGTCGGTTAACCCAGTGGGACAGGCAGAGTATACATATAAATACTAAGAAAAAATCCAAAACATATTTCTTTGAAATATAGTCCAAGAAAGTGAACAGACCAACTTGAAAACAAAAAATGAAATGATCTTGCAGGATAAAGGAATGTATGATGAAGAAACGGCAGCAATCATAAATGATCACTTTTCCTCATTTGTTTTAAACAGAAGAATGCCATAAAGGAAATTGTAAAAGATGTGATGGATAAAATAGTGCAATAAGACAAAGGAAATAGCACCAATATATTTTGTGACAATCAGCATGGAAAAAGCTTTAATTTTATGCAAATAGAACACCAAGCACAATAAATTGTAATAACAAGAGGCTTTGACCACAATCTTTAAAATATCCTCAGGCAGAGAGAGTTGAATCAAAGTGCTGGAAGATCACCAATGATTGTTATAACATGATTGTGCAAGGCAGAAGGAAATGATAGATCAAAGAATTGCCGTCCAGCATCAACAGGGGATACATTGCAGGATGACAATACAAGAATAAATCAGTATTTGATTTAGATCTGTAAATAGAGCAAACAATAGACATTTCTACCTGTGTATTTAAAGGGGAAATGTCAGAGGAGATGGATTTTCAATAAACTCTTTAGATTAACGGAAATCATTCGGCAGAGAAAGGTACCAAGTAGTGAGCATAAGATGTTAATGATCAACACTTACTGGATGTTTTACTATAGGACAGGAATCATAGGCTAAATGGTAAAACTTGACGGGGGTTGAAAATAGAGAGAGAATGATTGACTCCCATACAGATATGTTTGACATTTGGTGAAGAACTTAAGAGAGCCATCAAGGAAAATATATTACTATATGCGATAAAAGTAACTTTCCAAGTGACAACGTCAGGCAACAAGTCTCTGGTAGTACTTTGGAGAGTGGGAGTAGGGGTGAGTGGTGGCAGGAAGAGGAAATCTTCTGGATTGGGAGTGTTTTCACGGTTCCTCCACTCTGCTTTGGACGAGGTATCATCACGGGTGTTCCTGGTGCGGGATGAGAGGGAAAGATAGATCAACCATGATTGAATGGTGGAGTAGACTTGATGGGCCGAATGGCCTAATTCTTCTCCCAGAACATATGAACATATGTAGAGGAAAACAGATAGGAGTAGATACAAGTAGAAGATGACAAGAGGATTGAGTCTCATACAGGGTGTGGCAACTGTCAACTATTAGGACCTGGGGGGTGGGGGGGGGGGGGGGGGGGGGGGGGGGGGGGGGGGGGGGGGGGGGGGAGCACTGGGGGGGGGGGCTCTTTATGCTTGGCATTGAGCTTGACCTCCCAGCTCACCCACTCAAGGATGAGATGCCAAAATCATGTTTTGACCCTAGGTTTAAATGTGCCTTCTTGAAGCCATTTCACAAATGTAGGTTCAATGGACTGGGACCTGCTTTGAGTTACAAGAATGTGAAACTCATCTCTGACATGAAGACCAGCTGCTACACAAGTGTCTGCAATAATAACAATTATGGAAGATACATGCTGCACACCACAGGATACCACAGTGCATATAATAATAATAATAATAATAATAATTTTATTTATAGAGCACTTTAAAAACAAACATAGCTGCAACAAAGTGCTGTACATCACTAATCATTGACAAAAAAGTTAATACACACCAAAAATAACAATCAAAAGAAATAGTAGGAAAAGACATGTAAAATAAAGAAACATCAAAAACACCACAAACAGAAGCAAAGCCTCAGGCATGGTCAAAAGCCAGGGAGTACAAATGCGTTTTAACACTGGATTTGAAGATGGACAGCGGCAGCCTGTTCTGAGTGCAGCGTGCAGGGTGCAGACAACGGAGGCAACAGAAGGCTCTATCCCCTCTGAGCCTCCGACTAGACCTCAGTACCTCCAGGAGCAGCTGACCAGCTGACCTGAGGGACGGGGCAGGAGTGTATGGGTGGAGCAGCTCAGAGACGTAAGGCGGGGTGAGCCCATTCAGAGATTTAAAAACAAATAACAGTAACTTTAAAATGAACCCGAAAGTGCACGGGAGCCAGTGTAGGGAGGCCAGAATTGGCGATATGTGCTCCCTCTTTCGAGTCCCTGTTAAAAGGCGAGCAGCAGCATTCTGAACCAACTGGAGACGAGCCAGTGAAGAACGAGCAACACCAAAATAGAGCGCGTTACAGTAATCCAGCCTAGATGTAATAAAGGCATGGATTACTGTCTCAAAATGCTGCCGCTCGAGAATGGGCTTCACCTTCGCCAGCTTCCTTAGGTGAAAGAAGCTGGACTTAACCACCGCGCATATTTGGCGATCTAATTTAAAGTCACTGTCCATCAACATATACAACACCTTGACGCATCAGTGCCTCAGAAAAACCTGGAAGGAATTTCCTGGGCTTCTTCATTCATACACTAAATGCTTAATTTCCATTCACAGTTGATTTTTATCAGAAATTTATTGTGTTGAAACTCTCTCTAAACCCATTTTTTGTTTCTTCAATAATCCTATTACTATTCATTTTAATCTTGCACTGGCATCTGTTCTATCATTTAAGATCCCATGTCATACAAACCACAGTCCTTCACTTTATTCTCTCATTCTCCAACCCCACCTTTTCTCCACAACTTAAAACTCCCCCTGTCCTAATGAAAGATTATCAAACTGCAAAATTATCCGTTCTTCTCGGTAAATTGATTCTTTCCAGCATTTCATTGCAGATCTCCAGTGCCGTGGTATTTTCCTTTTGTTCTACCTCCCTGTGATGCTTTAAAATATATTCAAAGCAACTAAATAATTTATCACAATAACCTTCTGTTTCCATGTGTGTTATGTATGTTTGAGTTTTGGAGAAAGGCCACTCTGGGGATTGTGACATTTTATTGTTTGGGAATTGAGGATGAATTACAGACCTATCATCAACTAATTTGGAACAAACAATTAATGGAAGCATTAATTTCTTCATGGCCACACTATAAATCACATATAATAACCAATATAACCAAAATAACCAAAAATGACAAGTATGGCTAACCATGGTTTAAACCTTCAACCGGATGAATCTCTGAGTTCCAAGTTGGGACGGCATGGTGGCGCAGTGGTAGAGTTGCTGCCTTACAGCGCCAGTGAACCGGGTTTGATCATGCCTGTGGGTGCTGCCTGTATGGAGTATGTACATTTTCCCCATGGGTTTTTCCCATGTGCTCCAGTTTCCTCCTTCAAAGACATACACATTAATAGGTTGATTGACTTCACTAAAGAATGCAAATTGGCCCTAGTGTGAGGGTAGTGCTAGTATATGCTAGTCATATGCTGAGAGAATGGAGCAGCTGGGCTTGTACACTCTGGAGTTTAGAAGGATGGGAGGGCATCTAATTGAAACATATACAATTGTTAAGGGCTTGGACACACTAGAGGCAGGAAACATGTTCCCGATGTTGGGGGAGTCCAGAACCAGGGGCCACAGTTTAAGAATAAGGTGTAAGCCATTTAGAACGGAGACGAGGAAACACTTTTTCTCACAGAGTGTGGTGAGTGTGGGATTCTCTGCCTCAGAGGGCGGTGGAGGCAGGTTCTCTGAATGCTTTCAAGAGAGAGCTAGATAGTGCTCTTAAAAATAGCGGAGTCAGGGGATTTGGGGAGAAGGCAGGAACGGGGTACTGATTGTGGATGATCAGCCACGATCACATTGAATGGTGGTGCTGGCTCGAAGAGCCAAATGGCCTACTCCTGCACCTATTGTCTATTGTCTATTGTCTATTGTCTATTGTCTATTATATGGGGATCACTGGTCAGCGCAGACTCGGTGGGCTGAAGGGGTTGTATCTCTAAACTAAACTAAAGTGGGAACAAAGTGGGGTTCCAGCAGCGGTGCGGCTTTGGAGCAGCGGCACAACTTTGGAGGCTCAGCCGCAGGCCCAGTGGACGACATCGTCGGGGAGCTCGCAGGTCACAGGTTGGTGACCTGTTTTTCCGGAGCTCCCGCAACAACAGCTTCGTCCGCTTGACTGTAGGGCGGCTGCTTTGGCAGCTTCGACCGCCCCGGGCCGCGGAGTTTGAACCGGCCCGTTCGCGGAGCTCGGATTCAGCCGCGGGACTGACTTACTTACCATCACCCGGCAGCATCACAACATCGGAAGCCTGGATCGCCTCAGCGCAGAGGGAGAACAAGGAGGGAAGAGACAAAGACTTTAAGACTTTTGCCTTCCATCACAGTGAGGAGGTGCCTGCTGAACTCACTGTGGTGGATGTTAAATTTGTGTTTATTGTGTGTTTTTGTTATTTTTATTATATGTATTACCGAAAGGTCTGAATGACAATAAAGGATACTTTGACTTTTGACTTTTGATAAGAAACATGTAACTATGTTAAAGTCAAATAATAAAAGGTCACTTGTAATCCAGAAAATCTTTGGTAAATTTAAGAGAGGAGAGAATATTCTTGAACTCTCTCTATTCTCAAGACAACAGGCCTAACATGATCAGGGGAATCTTGTGTTAACCTTTGTTAAGATGCGTAAAGATGCATCTTGTGTTAAGATGCATGTGGGGAAAGAAAAAAATGGTTCAGTTCTGGTGGAAAGCCAACCCTATAGGGTCATGACTGTCAATCAGGTCAGAACCACTCTGCATAATTGTATCCACAGAAAAAGGTCAGGTGGCTACGGCTGTGAATGTGGGAGATGAACAGGTCGGGATCTAGGTATATCCTGATCTCACATTGTGGGAATCCCTATTCCAGGATTGTGCACAAAAGCTTTGCATGTGAGCAGATAGCTGATCTGGTAGAATGGCTTTCCATCCTTCCTGACTCTCAACCAATGTCATCAAGGCATTTACTATTTTCCTTAAGATTTCTTCACTTCCTTTGAGGTGTAGGAATTACCGAGACCCAAAAGAACTAGCTGACCAGAGAACCCCTTGTAAGCCGTGGTATAAATGGGTAGTTGATATTGGCATGGACAAGATAGGTCAAAGAACTTGTTTCCATGCTGAATGACTCCAATATTCCTACTGCGAAAACTGGCTAGGCAAGATTAAACTTGATGAGGAGCCTCAATCCTTTAATGAAACAGGATGATAGTTCACCTTGTTGCTTGTGTACTAAACTTACTCTTGAATTCTTTTCCAATATTCCCAACCCGAAACGTCACCCATTCCTTCGGTCCAGAGCTGCTGCCTGTCCTGCTGAATTACTCCAGTATTGTGTGTCTATATTCCGTATCCCTACATTTTCGTTCCATATCAATTAGATGGGAAGAACCACAATGACTTGCAAGGACATCTGGATTTATTGAACTCTCTCCATAACCTGGAGTTATTGAATTCCATGAAGAACAGTAGAAGGCCATTCAGTCCCTCAAGTATGTACCGTTTTCATGATGGGTTTCATGTTACTCCATACACCAGTTAATTGGAGTTCAGCCAACAGCTTTGGAAATTATAAACTCGGTTGTTATCAGCGACTGATTCATTACACTTGGTGATTTTCCAAAATGTCAATAAGTACCCATGGAAATGTTTGAAACCACAATAAACTTCCTTATTTGAAGGACTCACATACCAATCTATAACAGCATGCAAAATAAACCCCAAATACTAGATTCTGAAATAATAATTGATGTTCTGGCTGCCATACTTGAGTTAATCAATGCAATGCTAACTTCTAATGGGACCTATCAAATTCAAAACAGACTGCAGTGGGGAAATAAAATTCTCACTCACCAACAAACCAAACAATAAAGAAAGAACTGTTTGCAGAAAATTGTCATCATTACTGACTGCCTGGAACACACTATAAAAAATATGAATGAATTCCTAATGAGTACAGCACATGGGAGCCAAACATAGAAGGATGTAAACCAGCCCGTACAAAGCGTTTCAAAAAAGGGGGGTCGCATGACAGGATTACAAGATACAAGATACAAGATACAATTTATTTGTCATTTGGACCCCTTGAGGTCCAAACGAAATGACGTTTCTGCAGCGATACATTACAAACAAATGTACCCAAGACACAGCATAATTTACATAAACATTCATCACATTGCTGTGATGGAAGGCCAAAAAAACGTATCTCTCCACTGCACTCCCCCCCCCGATGTCAGAGTCAAAGTCAAAGCCCCCGGCTGGCGATGGCGATTGTCCCGCGGCCATTAAAGCCACGCCGGGTGATGCAAGGCCGCACACCAGGTTCTTGATGTTAGAGCCCCTGGCGTGCGCTCGCAGAGTCCCGTGGCCATTCCAAGCCGCGCGGGGCGGTGCTGTAAGGCCCCGCTCCAGGAGCTCTTCGACCCCGCAACTCGGGCGGGACAAGTCGCCGTTGCGGGAGCCCTGAAAAGCGGTCTCCCTCCAGGGACCCGCGGGCTCCCGGTGCCGCCGTCCGCCAGACCCGCTGTTGCAGCCTCCGAATCTCCGGAGGTCGGGCCGCAGCAGCAGCAGCGCTCCACCACCGCTCCACCCACTCTGGACTCGGCCAGCTCCGCGACGGTGAGGCGAGTAGTCGGCACCAGAGCCCCCGGTCTTCCTGTTGGAGGACGCTCCTCGTTGCAGCCCCAACAACAACGGAGACCCGACAAAGAAAAGGTTGGGTCTCCCGTGCAGGGAGAGATTTAAAAGTTACCCCCCTCCCCCCCCAAATTTACCCCAACAAAAAATACCCCCTCCCTCCCACCCCACCCCCAACCCCCATACACATAGACAAAAATAACAAAAACTACATAAAAGCATAGACAAAAAATAATAAAAACGCAGACGGGCTGCAGAGGCCGCTGCTGACGAGAGTCGCGCCGCCTACCGTATAATACAATATATTTAATGTGAAATAATTTGCGCGCTGCGCACATCACGAGCGCGAAGCGTGAAGTCCCTCAATGCCGGGGTCCAAGGTCCGCTTAAGGGTTCTGGAAGCTCAGGGGTTTTAGATGCTTTCTGATGCATTCTGAGCCTTATTTTGGAGCATTTATGCTAAGGAGATGCTAAATGCATTTCGTTGTCTCTGTACTGTACACTGACAATGACAATTAAAATTGAATCTGAATCTGAATCTGATTTGTGCATCAAATTTATGACCAATATTTCAGAAATTAACAGGAATCTGAGAGGTAGCTTTTTCACACAAAGTGGGGTGGGTGTATGGAACAAGTTGCCAGAGGAGGTAGTTAAGGCTGGGACTATGCTACTGTTTAAGAGACATTTGGACACGTACATGGATAGGACAGATTTAGATAGATATCGGCCAAATGCGTGTTAGTGGGACTAGTTTACATGGGACATGTTGGTCGGTGTGGGCAAGTTGGGCTGAAGGGCCTGTTTCCACACTGCATCATTCTATGACTAAAAAGTTAAGAAGAAAAATGCATGTAGATAAGTAGAGCAGATTTGAAAGAGGAATGAAATGTAAAGGCAGAGAATGGTTTATGGGTGGAAAGGAACATAGGAAAGGAGGGGGGAGAGTGGGCTTGGGCAGATGGGTGAAGGGAAAATAGACACAAAATGCTGAAGTAACTCAGTGGGTCAGGAAGCATCTGCGGAGAATATGAATAGGCGACGTTTCACAGAGTGCTGGAGTAACTCAGCGGGTCAGGCAGCATCTCTGGAGAGCATGGATAGGTGACATGTCACAGAGTGTTGGAGTAACTCAGTGGGTCAGGCAGAAAAGGTATTGATTATGCTAGACCAATTGCAGGCCCGTTGGGTCTGTTCCCCCAACGTGCGGTTGTGGGGGGGGAGGCGGCATGCAGCGTCACACACACTAACTATATCCCCCCCCCCCCCCCCCCCCCACCCCCCCCCGCACACGATAATTACCCCCCTTGATATTATATTAATATTAATAATTTTCTCCTTTTAACCCATAACCACCCTATCTACTGACGCATAGCCCCAACTTGCAGTCACATCTAGAGAGGGGGGTGGGGATAGAGAGTGAGGGCAGAGAGAGAGAAGGGCAGAGACAGAGAGAGGGGGGCAAGAGGAAGAGGGGGAGAGGAGAGGAAGAAGGGGGGTGAGGGGGGGAAAGGTGGAGGAGGAGAGGGGAGAGGGAGGAAGAGGGAGAGGGGGGGAGAGAGAGGAAGGGTGGGAGAGGGGGGGGGGGGAGGAGGGGGGAGAGAGGGGGAGGAGAGGAGGGGGGGTGCTGAGAGAGAGAGAGGAGGGGGGTGAGGGAGGGGGTGAGAGAGGGGGTGGTGAGTGAGGGGTGAGGGAGGGGGGGGGGAGAGTTGGGTACAGGGAGGGGGAGGGGGGAGGGGGGGGACAGGGGGGGGGTGTGGTGGAGGGGAGGGGGGTTTAGGGGAGGGAAGGTGCGGGAGGGGATGGAGGGGGGGAGAAAGAGGCAGGAGAGAGAGGAGGGGGGAGGGGGAGAGAGAGGGGGGGGGGGGAGGGGAGGGGGGGGAGGGGGGAGAGGGGGGGGGGAGGGAGAGAGAGGGGGGGGGAGAGAGAGGGGAGGGGAGAGAGAGAGGAGAGAGAGAGAGGAGGGGAGAGAGAGAGAGTGCATTTTTACTTCAACCCAAACCCCCCAAACAACCATTTGCAGGCAGTGCCATTTTACTTCAAACCAACCATATTTTCATTTTCAAACCACATTAAGCTCACTCACAGTTGAGTAGACGTGTGTTCAGTGTTATTCAGAGCTCAGAGAGACGTGGCCACCATCTTGCAGAGACTGAGTGAGGCACACACTTCCTGATTTTATTGTTCCTCCCCCTCCCTCCAGCAGGGGCAGCAGAGAGAATGGTGATTTTAATTTTAACATTAATATATCTCAGATTTTTCATCAATGGGAAAAATCCTCCAGTCCAGGAAGACAGACGTGGGCTCTGAGCGAGGTGGCCAAAAATGATGGCCGTAGGTGGAGGCGTTCTCTCGGAAATCGCAGCACAGTGGGCCAAAAACGGTCAAGATCAGACTTTTAGTAATATAGATTTCGGGTCAAGACGTATCATCAGTAATATTCATGATGTGACATGCATAGACATCCCTGAATGTTACCCAATCCATCGTGAGCTACTTTGTTATGGTGCTTGCCCTCTCCTATAACGTCTCTGCTGCCTTGGGTGATGCAGGACAGGACACAAGCTTTTGGACATGGTGTGAAGCTGTTGCCGTCTGTCCCAGCCCGGTAAAAACCAGGATGGAGTGGATGTGGAGAGGATGTCTCCACTAGTGGGAGAGTCTAGGACCAGTGGCCACAGCCTCAGAATTAAAAGACATTCCTTTAGGAAGGAGATGAGAAAGAATTTCTTAGGTCAGAGTGTGGTGAACTGTGGAATTCATTGCCGCAGACAGCTGTGGAGGTCAAGTCAATGGACATTTTTCAGGAAGAGATTGATAGATTGAATATATCAATTTATTGAACAACAAATTTAAATTGCTGTTCAGTTGCAAACCCCTCTAGCATTAGACTTTCTGACCACGCCTCCTATCAAGTTTGCAATTATTTCCAAAACATCAACCAACTAAATATCCCAAACTGCAGCAATCCATGAAGCAGCAAATTCTACTGAATTCAAATCACAGAGAAAACTTTGAACACTTATGAGCACAACTCTGACGCAAGAGCGCTTTGAGAGAACAATATACTGTATGTTGCCATATATCTCCTTTTTTCAATTTTCATGCAATAAGTAAATTGGAAATTATGCAAAAGGTATTGCATTCATGATAGATCTATTTACATCCCAAACATAAAGCAAATTCAGACATATGTCACCTGCCACTTTAGATACTTTACCAAACAGAAATGTAAGATACATATTCAACATACATATTTTTTTCAAGCTAAACATCCTACCCTGTCAAATCTGATTATCTTTCAGTCAGTATTGCCGAAGAGCAGAAGAATCATTTCTTCTTGATAGATGATATCACTTCCTGTTGGCCATTGCCCAATGGCAGACAAGATCACAGGGTCAGGCATCAGTCATTTCTTGTTTTACTGCACATCGTCTTGGAAATCTGTGATGATTTGTGTGGCATATTCAATGACAGCATGGATCTCAATGTTCACGATGCAACTGGACATGCCAGCTCAAAAGGATTGCAATCTCTTTCTTAAGAAAGAATAAAAAATGTGACAGTCAGGCAGCAAATGTGGACGGAGATAGAGTTATCGACCTGCACAGCACGGAAACAGATTATTTGGCCCACCTTGTCCATACCGACCAAGTTAGCATACTGGACTAGTCCCATTTGCCCACTGTTTACCCATCATTCCTATTCATATATCTGTCCAAATGTTTCTTAAAGTTTAAGTCAATGAAAGATGTAAAGTTAATGTTTAAGCTTGATGACGTAACCACAGAAATTGAACACAAATTAGAGGTAAAAGCAATTAAAAGAAATTGAAAGCTGAATTCATGACAACAGACGGCTCTGGAGGCCAAGTCATTGGATATTTCTGAGGCGCAAATTGACAGATGATTGATTAGTAATGATGTCAGAGGTTATGGGGAGAAGACAAGAGAATGGGGTTGAGTGAGAATGATAGATCAGCCATGATTGAATGGCGGAGTAGACCTGATGGGCCGAATGGCCTAATTCTTGTGGAATGATGGTAAAAAAACACGGGAATATCTCTGTTAGGCTTGAGTGCAGGGGAGAATAGTTAGCAAAAGGATTACTGGTGTAAGGCAAAAGGTGTGTCTAACCCTGACAGACATAACTGTACTTGAACATCAGTTAGGCCTTTTAGGTGAAGATGTTTTTGTTACTGGTTAGGGCAGAGGGTTGGAAAATTAAATCCAGAGCTCACGAGATCTCCAAAATTTAGAGTGCACTGGACCAGAGCACAAGACAGATGGCAGATTGTTGGCACACGCGAGAATCAGACTGATTGCAGACAGTCAGGAGGAAATATAGAAAAGGAAATGAGAAAGTATGAGAAAAACTGACAACAACAAACATAAAAGGAAATCTCAAATAGGAAGAGACAAAGGGGTCGACAAAGTTGGGCCAATGAGAGACCAAAAAAAGAAACCTAATCAGAGGCAGAGGACATGGTTGAGTGTCTTAGTAAGGTAGATATTGATGGACTTTAAGCAAAGGACGAGATGCAGATGAGGTTGCAGCAAGACTAATAATTAATAACGAAGTCCTAATTGCTTCACTATCCTTATTTAAGAATACATTCTAGCATTTTTCCAATTAAAGGGAAACGTTATCCTATTCAAATGAAATGTTGAGTGAGGTGAGGGTGGATGTTGCAGAAGCTCTGACTATAATTCTCCAGATGCTTTAGATTTAGTGAGGGTGCCTGAAGATCAGAAAATTGCAAATGTTACCTCCTTGCTCACTACAGCAGTGCAGGTATTAACCCGTTAATAACAGGCCTGTTGGTTTGATTGGGGTGGGGGGGGGGGCAATTTAGCAGTCACTTTAGCTGGGTGTGAAATAATTAGAGAAAGATAGCATGAATTTATTAAAGGCATTTCATATTGAACCATATTGATAGGGTTAGAGAGGCATGATTAAGTAATGTGGGAAATATGGATTTACTGAAGATGTTTAGAAAAATACTGCAAATTAGTTTTGTCATCAAGATTAAGGATCATGGAATTAAAGGAACTATAGAAGAATGGATAGAAAATTGAACAACTAATGGGGAGCAAAGGGAGAGTGCAGATTGTGAGACTGGAGTTAAGTATACAATGTAGTTTCCCAAGTGTCAGTTTAATATCTACAACTTAGGTGCACATATGTTATCCGCAAATTTGTAGATAACACACACTTGCAGTGTACTGTGTGGAAATCAAGTACAAGACTTCAAGGAGAATAGCTGGTAGAATGCGAGAGTAATTTAGTGGTTTGAAATGCAGTGTTACATTTTAGTAGGAAACATGGGAGGAAGCAATAAAAACTAGTTGTGAGCATTACAGACAAAATTCAAGACTGAGATTGAGAGATTTCTGCATATTAAAGAATCAAGGGATATGGTATAGGAAAGTAACGCCGAGGTAGTATACTACCAATCATTTTATGAATCGTGGCACATTTGCTTTTATTTCCTATGTTCCTGCATTCTTAAACGCTAATTACTCTCTCGGAAACTCTCCTGTTTCAATATTGAAAAATTGAAACATAGAAACGTAGAAAATAGGTGCAGGAGTAGGCCATTCGGCCCTTCGAGCCTGCACCGCCATTCAATATGATCATGGCTGATCATCCAACTCAGTATCCCATACCTGACTTCTCTCCATACCCCCTGATCCCTTTAGCCACAAGGGCCACATCTAACTCCCTCTTAAATATAGCCAATGAACCGGCCTCAACTACCTTGTGGCAGAGAATTCCACAGATTCACCACTCTCTGTGTGAAAAATGATTTTCTCGGTCCTAAAAGACTTCCCACTTGTCCTTAAACTGTGACCCCCTTGTTCTGGACTTCCCCCCAACATCGGGAATAACCTTCCTGCATCTAGCCTGTCCAACCCCTTAAGAATTTTGTAAGTTTCTATAAGATCCCCCCTCAATCTTCTAAATTCTAGCGTGTACAAACCGAGTCTATCCAATATTTGTATGGCTTTCAGACCATTTCCATCTGGATAGTAATAATAATATAATAATAATGTTTTGTTTATAGGGACAGTGCATATTAATTAACATTTGCATATAAATATGCGAGATTATAACCATATAACCATATAACAATTACAGCACGGAAACAGGCCATCTCGACCCTTCTAGTCCGTGCCGAACACATAATCTCCCCTAGTCCCATATACCCGCTCTCAGACCATAACCCTCCATTCCCTTCCCATCCATATAACTATCCAATTTATTTTTAAATGATAAAAATGAACCTGCCTCCACCACCTTCACTGGAAGCTCATTCCACACAGCTACCACTCTCTGATTAAAGATTGTAGCCAATCAGTAGCTAATTTCCATCTCTAGTCCCAGGCAAAGGTAGGTGAAGTGTCTTGCCCAAGGACACAACCACAGTACACACTCCAAGCAGGATTCAAACCGGCCACCTTCAGGTTGCCAGCCGAACACTTAGCCCATTGCACCATCTGTCGTCCTACAGATTGATGATGTTCACAGAATAATTCCTATTTGCATTTGACATTGCACAGGAACATGTCATGGATTAAAAAGTTGAAAGAAAATAATTACTACAGTTAATGAAAGTGTTAGTTGGCTGTTTGAAGCTCAATGTCCAGAAAGTGGGTGCAGCGATATTGCTGAGTCCCACTTAGGCGATTATTTCAGCGACTGCCGGCGACTGTCATAGTTGTAGCAGGTCGCCGGAAAACTGGCGACTGGACCCCCCTACGCCAATGTCTACGACAATGTCTACGACAAGCTACAACAACCTACCACCGAGTCAAAGTCAAGCTACGGCAAGCTAACGACAACTGGCGACCCATTAAGGCGTCAACCTACGACCACACCTACGACAACCTACGTCCACCCGCGACAAGCTACGACCCTGTCGGCGACAACTAAAGAAAACTTAAGACAATTCCGTCACCAGTACTTGTCGCCGGTTGACGTAGGTTGATGTAGGTAGTCGCCAATGGAATTCACCAAAGTCAGCACCGGCGATAGCCTATGTCCCTTGGCGACAACCTACATCATCCTGGCATCAAACTACGACAGCACTTACATCAGGAGAAGTCAAGCTACGCTCATTGGCGTCAAGCCCACTGTCGCCGAAAAGTTTTGAACATTTCAAAAACCAGAAAAACACTACGATTCTTTGGTCGACTGAGGAGACAAGTCAAGACCATGTGGTGACACCCTAGTTGCCTGTAGTCGCTTAAAAAATCGCCCAAGTGGGACAGGCGCTATACAGAGTCAGAGACCCGAGTTCGATCCTGACTATGGGTGCTGTCTGTACGGAGTTTGCATGTTCTCCCTGTGACTGCATGGTTGTTCGCCAGGTACTCCGGTTTCCTCCTACACTCCAAAGCCATGCAGGTTTGCAAGTTTATTGGCCCTAGTGTGTAGGAGAGAATTAGTGTACGGAGTTATCGTTGAATGGCGCGGACTCGGTGGGGTGAAAGGCTTATTTAAACACTGAATCTCTAAAAACTAAAGGTAATAAAATCCAATGACAATGATGAAATGTTTTTGAATTGAGATTGCCAGTTACCATGATCAGAAAGGGTAATGAATATGTCCTAGAAATGAAACATCGGCACGAAGTGCCAAGTGTGCTATGGGGCAGTGTCTGGAAGGGAACTTAATCCTGGATTGGAACATGAGATCACTGGTATGTGGCTTGTTAAAACTACCAACTGGGATACATTTCTCAGCATCTGTTTGACTTGATAAATCAAGTTGAGTTTATTGTCATATGCACAAGTACAGTGAGGTACAGTTATAATGAAAATCTTGATTGCAGCAGGTGCACAGGCAAAAAAGACTGAGACAACAGAGAAGAACATACAGTAAATCTTACTTAAACAGTGGATAAATTCTGCAAGACAGTGAAAAGTGTGCAAAAAGCAGGACATCAGTGCAAAACACAATTCAAAATAAGTCCATGGTAGAGCAAGAGGTGGTTCCCAATATTTCCTTGCCGAGGTAAGACTAGTGTTGTGCAGGTCAGTTCAAGTACCAGATGGATGCAGGAAAGTAATCATTTTGGAATCTGGTGGTATTAGACTTCAGTAACTCCACCCACTACAGGCTTCTGTAATTCCACCCACTGGTAGCAGCAAAAAGAGGGCATGGACCGTAAATAGGGATCCTCAATGATTGATCTGGGAATAGTAAATAACTAGCTGGCATATATTAGTTGAGTGGCAATCTGGAAGCTAACATGGTTTACATTTTCCCCCTTTTGTGGGCAGCGCACTATGGAGCAGTGGTGGAGTTGCTGCCTTATAGCCCCAGGAACCTGGGTTCAATCCTGACCATGGGTGCTGTCTGTATGGAGTTTGCATGGTCTCCCCATGACTGCATGGGGTTTTCCTGGGTGCTCTGGTTTCTTCCCACACTCCAAAAATTTGTAAATGTCCCGAGTGTGTAAGATATTGCTAATAATAATAATAATAATAATAATAACTTTATTTGTTAAGCACCTTAAAAACAACCAAAGCTGACCAAAGTGCTGTACAGAAAAAAGAAAACAAGCAAGACATCATAAAACAGGCAGAACAACAGAACATACATCTAACACGAGGCGCATAAATTACATACAAAAATCCAAACAATAAATTAAAAAAACATAAAACACAAGTACGAACAACGCAGCAAAACCAAGCAAATAAAGTTAATAAACAATTCAACACCTCACTGGTCTACAAAGGCCATGGAGAATAGATATGTCTTCAGGAGTGATTTAAAAACAGCTAGAGAAGGGGCCTGTTTAACGTGCAGAGGCAATTCATTCCACAATCTCGGAGCCGACACAGCAAAGGCACGGTCCCCTCTGAGCTGCCGCTTAGTCTTTGGCTCAATCAGGAGCAGCTGATCATCTGACCTGAGAGAGCGGGAGGGCGAATAAGGGTGAAGAAGCTCAGATAGGTAGGACGGGGCAAGACCACTTAGGGATTTAAAAGTAAATAAAATAATTTTAAAACGAATCCTATACTGAATAGGCAGCCAGTGGAGAGAGGCCAAAAGGTGAGAAACATGATCATGCTTTTGTGTGTTAGTCAAGAGACGAACAGCTGCATTCTGTACCATCTGGAGACGGGCGATGGAGGACCGACTAACCCCCAGATACAGTGCATTGCAGTAATCCAGCCGGGTGGTAACAAAGGCGTGGATTACCGTCTCAAAGTGCTGCCTTGACAAAATCGGCTTTATTTTTGCCAGCTGCCTCAGATGGAAAAAAACAGATTTAACAACAGCCCTTACCTGACAGTCAAATCTAAGCTCAGGGTCCACTTTAATCCCCAGGTTCGTGATGTTAGGTTTGAGATATGCAGATGTACGGGGGTCGCTGGTCGGCGTGGACTCGATGGTCTGAAGGGCCTGTTCCCACACTGTGTCTCTAAACTAAACTAACCTAAACTATCTAAGGATGTGGTTCAGGGACAGGCTATGTGGTTTCATCCTTGTACCCAAATATTAAGAAGTTTAGCACCTTCCCTGGGAAACATGGCTGTGAGTTGACTTTCACCTCATCTGCTGTCAAACTTGGCACCATGGTTGGCATTCTGTTCTTTGAGCTGCAAGATCACAGTTTTAAGATCTCCTCCAGAGAGCCTAACATAACATTTGAGGGGTTATTGATTTGCAGGAGGTGACATTAAAATTAAAGCATCATAAAATAAAAGCAGAAAATGCTGGGAATACAGGAGGTTGGTGTCATCTGTGAGAGGAGAAATAGAGTAGAGTCAGGTCAAAGATCCCTTGTCAGAATTCCAACTGTTTCTATTCCCACAGAAGAAGCCTTGTTGACTATTTCCATAGCATATTGAGATCCCATTACATGGGTTTGAAGAGAATCAGAGGGGTTATGCCTAGGTAAAATTTATTCCTGCAAAATTGCTCAAACAACTCATCTAGTCTTTTGAATGGATATCTGTGGGATCCGAGTAGGTGCAAAATTGGATGGTGCATTAAACATGTGACTAACTTCAAAAGTATTTAATAATTTGTACTGCATATTTGGAACATCTCGGGTTATGAATGGAATACTGGAAATACCTACTGATAAAGTTTCTTATGCTCAAGCAACAGGACCTTTAAGGTGCCTTTACGTAAAGCTTGTATCAATTGATAAAAATCCCAGAAAATGCTAGAAACCCTCCACAGGTCAAATAAAATCTATGAAGAATGAAATAGAGTTAATGGTTAAGACTGTTCACCTGGTCTGTCGGGAACAAATAGCTAAAAAACAGAGCTAAGTAGACCTAATAAAAAATACACTTTTAACTCAGCAAAACCCCAATTTGACTTATTTTCAACTTACCAGCATCAAATTTATAAAGGTTTCTGTTATTGTCAGAGCAGATTCAATTAATTAGACCATATCTTCTGCTGAATGTTTACAAGAAATAATCACCAAGCTCCCCTTAATGTACATTGTGGGGCCCCTTCCACCGTCCAGGGGCATCACCCACCTTTTGACCATGGTGGACCGCTTCACGCGGTGGCCGGAGGCCATTCCGTTGGCTGACACCTCATCGGCTACGTATGCTCGTGCGTTGTCCGCGCACTGGATTGCTCGCTTCGGGGTGCCGGCGCACATCTCCTCCGACCGGGGGCCACAGTTCACCTCCGAGCTGTGGTCAGCCATGGCTCGCTTGCTGGGGGTGCAGCTGCACCACACCACGGCTTACCACCCGCAGGCTAACGGTCTGGTGGAGAGGTTCCACCGGCAGCTGAAGGCGGCATTGAAGGCACGACTCACCGGCCCGGACTGGATGGACGAGTTGCCGTGGGTCATGCTGGGCATCCGGACCGCTCCCAAAGAGGACTTGGCCTCATCATCGGCGGAGCTGGTGTACGGGTCGACACTCACAGTGCCCAGGGAGTTCGTGCCGTCGGCGCCGGAGCAGCAGGAAATGCCCTCCTCCACCCTTCAACGCCTTCACGAGCGAGTTGGCAGGCTCGCACTCGTCCCGACGTCCCGCCATGGGACATTTCGCCCACACGTGCCAATGGCCCTCATGGACTGCCCATACGTCTTCCTGCGCCGTGATGCCCACCGGACGCCACTCCAGAGGCCGTACGAGGGCCCGTTCCGGGTGCTGGAACACGGGCAGTTGACTTTTGTCCTGGACATGGGGGGCCGGCCGGAGGCCATGTCGATTGACCGTTTAAAGCCGGCGCACCTGGACATTGACCAGCCGGTGCTGGTTGCCCAACCTCGGCCCCGAGGGCGTCCCCCCTCACGACTCCCTCCACCTGTTACTCCACCTGTCCTCCCGCCGGTCCCTCGACCTGTCCCTCCACCTACGCCCCCGCAAGCCCCGGGGTCTGCTGACTTCCGCACGCGGGCCGGCCGGGTCGTGCGCCCGCCGGTGCGTTTTGTGCCTCTGGTTCTGGGGGGGGGGGGGGGGGTCCTGTGGCGGCTCCTAAGGGTCGTGCCATTATACTGCCGAACCCCTCGGCACAGGAGTGGCGCAGTCCGGAGGCGGTCCTTAGCCGGAGGGTATAAAAGGCAGGGTTTGGGTGCCATCTTTCCCTGGTTTCGTCTTCCCCTGAACCGGGAGGAATTAAAGTAAAGTGCTTCTCAAACTTCAGACTACTTGCCTCATTTTGAGACCCACGCACTACAAAATCATCTTTTACATAACTGTAAACACTTGATGATGAATATCAAGTGTTATCTTCGCAGATTCTATATGATATCCCCTAATTTTACTGAGAACAATTCCACCTTGTCCAATGTCCTATTTTGGTGAGTCCTCTCATTTTCTGGACATCTTGCCTGTACTTCCTCCGTTGACCTACTTCACAAAATGTGGCACTCAGAACTACACATCATGCTCCAGGTGAAGATTAACGTGATTGGCAAAGCTTTGACATGGATTGCTTATGCTTATGGAAAAGGCCCCTATCTACAAAGCCAAAAAGCCTTTGCAATTATTACCCACCTTATCGGCATCCTGTACAACATTGAATACTCACTCTTGCAATAAAACGATCAAGTTATGAAGGACAGGATGCTTACTCTTTCACTGTACCCTTATGAAAAAGATTAGTGGAGATACCCCCATGTGTAGGTGCAATTTATTCATACCAAGTTACTCAAACAGCTAATCTCATAAATGTTGCATTGTCTTGTCCCGAACATTGGGAATGAGTTTCCTGATCTTCCACAGAACCGTGTCATATTTTTTTTCTGTCAAAGAGAGTTGATAGAGCCTTGGTTTAAGACCATAATTAATAGTAGCAGGAGTAGCACTTTAAAATTATCTTAGGCCTGTTCTGTGATTCAGTAAGGCAATGACTACCATTTTACCTCAGTGACAGGAATACAGGTAATTCACCTTATTCACAAGTTGATACCTCAGTCAGTGCAGCAAGTCTTCACTTGCACCAGAAGACCAACCTGGAGTTTTTGAGCTCAAATCTCAGGGAACTCGTCAAATTAAACCAACAGCTTTATAATTGCCCATTACTTCAGCTTTGTTTTATTTCCCACACAAGCATCTCAAGACTCCTTTTACCAAATTTCACAATCAAATGTCATCTGCGTTTAGCAATGATAAGAGTCGGTTTATCAAGTGTCACATCCCCATGATTTTGGCTTGTAGTTTGTGCAATCTTGATGTCATGAGGTTTATATGTACATGCCCCATAATTTTACAAATTATTGGTATAGCTCTAAATATTCCTATGAAACCATGGTGAAATACTTGCACCAGCTCCATATGCAGCATTTTAGGAACTATTTACCAATTTAGAAAGCTATGAGTCATTTCTGTCTTGAAGGACTTTTTGATATGCTCTGTTGACTTCAAGAAAAAACGGATAATTTCTACTTAGGATGAGACACTAATCCCAAGACCATGATTGTGTAATTATGACTGATTTACTTTGTTTTTCACATTATTAAGATATTACAGTTTATTATTAACATTCTTATAATAAAATGTGTTAAACTCATTTATCTGCTAAACATGTGGGAAAAGATTGCCTGTCATTGTCTTTCATTGAGTCAAATAATGGGAGATGAGCATGTCTGGCAGCTGATATATTTGTACATATTTAACAACAGCATTCAAATAATACACCCCCCGCCCCTCCCCCAATTCCCCTATCGTCTGCTCTCTCCATTTACTATAATGAATGAAGGACAATTCTCAAACTTTAAAACTTGTTAAAGAATCTTCTATAAGATGCCCAACCTCTTTAATTCATGTACCATCTGCAAATTTCACATGTATTAGGAATAAACTAGGTTTCATGCATTCCAGAAATTAACATATACAGTACCAAAGGTGTATGGGTGATAGGAGCACAGGAAACATGGGGGGGGGGGGGGGGGGGGGGGGGGGATTACTTAACATTGGAGAATTCAACATTTTTAAGTACGAAGATTGAATTTTCCAATTTTTCTCTATCTCTTTTCAATTTTCAATGAACATTGAATTCTCCATTCATATGGCCTTCTAGAACAATACAAAGTTCAAGTGTTTGAAGGACTTATCATCCCCAACATCTCGTGACAGAACGCCCTCAGACTGCAGTCCTTCCCCACAAAGCCTTCGTGTTGGCTGCACTGGGCTTTAGTGCATTCCTCAGCACGTACTCCTGCAGCTTGCAATGTGCAGGTCAGCTGCAAGCCCTTATGGACATCGTGTTTTAACGAAAGACCAAAAGGTTTCCAGCAGACAAGGAGGGAGGCATCTGTGAACAGGACCCTGGAGACAGAGGAGGTTGTGGGAGCTGAAGGCTATGTATTGTCACACGGCCTTATCATAGTGACAAGATGGATGCATTTGTTTTGCTATTTCCTTGACTGAGGGAAAGTGCTTCCTCAACAGGAGCTTTATCAGGAAAGGTTGTTTTTTTAATGCTTGAAATGACCTCAATCAGGTCCTTAACTATCACAGCCAATGTGGGAAAGTTGTAAAAATCTGTAATAAGACTGAGGGCTCTTAAAGATAGCAGAGTCAGGGGATATGGGGAGAAGGCAGGAACGGGGTACTGATTGGGGATGATCAGCCATGATCACATTGAATGGCGGTGCTAGCTCGATGGGCCGAAAGGCCTACTCCTGCACCTATTGCCTATAATTAACCAAGGGTTAGCATTTGAGCGATGTCCTCTCAAACTATGTTACCAAGTTAATGCAATAATATTCTTGATATTAGGAGGAAGAAGTTATAAACATATGTGGACAAATCATCAATATTTGGGGAGCTGGTGTCAAATATTGTAGGATTAGTAACCAACCATATCTCACCCCCATTCTTAACTATTGTTTAATTATCTTATTATGTTAGTGTTAGTGATTAGTGTGTTGGTACTGCTGTGTTCAAAGCACAAACATATCTTTCACAGGTCATCTTCCATATATTATGCAACAATCCTCTATGGCTTTTACCAAATGACAACTGCCATCCGATAGAGAAGAATCTGAATGCTCTGCTCATTTCTGCCTCGTTCCATAGTTTTCCTCTCTCTCATTCTGGCTGCCAAGTTCTTCACTTGAAGGTCTGTTTAAACTACAAAATGAAATTGCACGTGTGTCTTCAATCATAGTCACGTAACAGCTAAAACACCATACTAAATTAATTGTGGACTTGTTAGGTTGCAGCAAATCTCTGCCACACTGAACCTTCTGATAGCAGTTGTGTTACATGGTCAGCAACGAATATTAAGATGAGTTGATCAAAATGTATGAATGGGGGGAGGGGGGTGGGGTTGGTATAGGAAGTGGGTATTGTTATCAATGTTAGGAACTATTCAGAGTTATAGATCTCTGTGGTAGGCATTAATTCAAATGCGAACCAGTCTTCAGAATATCTGTTCTAACATACATGGCAATCAGTAGTAAGTATGACATTTTAGGTATAGTTTTGTAAATAAACAGTGCTGTCCATAGAGCACAGGTTACTGACTGCACGAGAGATATGCTTTGTCAATTGAAATGACTATGAGATGTTCTCATTGAAGATAAACACAAAATGCAGGAGTAACTTAGCGGGTCAGGCAGCATCTCTGGAGGAAAGGAATAGGTGAATCGAGTCTGAAAAAGGGTCTCAACCCAAAATGTCACCAATTCTTTTTCTCCAGAGATGCTGCCTGACTCGTTGAATTACTCCTGCATTTTGTGTCTATCTTAGGTGTAACCAGCATCTGCAGTTCCTTCCTACACGTGAGATGTTCTCATGTGTATCAGCCAAATGTAAGACAATGGAGGGATGTCATTTACCCTACAGCTTAACTGGAGTCTGTAGAAGGGTCCTGATCTAAAACGCCGCCTATTCATGTTCTCCGGAGATGTTGCCTGACCCACTCCAGCATCTGCAGTATCTTGTGTCCATCCTCAGCTTACGTTATTTGGCACCATTGTGTTATTGATAAGGGAGACTTCCAGACCAGACTTATTTTGCTAGCTAGATCATCAAATGCAGCCATAGGCAATTCTTATAAAATTCTTAAGGGATTGGACAAGCTAGCTGCAGGAAAAAATGTTCCCCATGTTTGGAATTCTCTGCCACTGAAGGCAGTGGAGGCCAATTCACTGGATGTATTCAACAGAGAGTAGATATAGCTCTTAGGGCTAATGGAATCAAGGGATACAGGGAGAAAGCCGGAACAGGGTACTAATTTTGAATGATCATATTGAATGGCGGTGCTGGCTTGAAGGGCCAAATGGCCCACTCCTGCACCTCTGTTCTATTTTTCTATGTTTCTATGAATCTCTGCAGTTCTCAGTTAATAAACCTGGTATGATACATTATACATTACAAATGTTTTACTCTTTGTGACAGCGGGAACTGGGATGGGTTGTCTCACCCGACTAACCAAGCACAAAAAATTGCTGGCCTTGAAAGTCATGGAGGAATCTGTGACCCATTCAGTTGGTCTTCCGGCTGAAGACAATTGAAATTTGAAATCAATAGAGAACAAAAAGAACTATAAGTGGCAAAAATATAATGTAAAGAAATGCATGAGCAGACAAACAAAAGGCAAAGCTCCAGCTGAGAATATATCTTCGTTCAGGTTTGGCATTATGTGCAAAATCAATATGAGATTAGTCTTCAAGTGCAACAAAATCAATATACTTATATTGCGATGAAGATTCATGTATAACCTGTTCAAAAGTTAAGGCTTTAATTCAAAATTATTATTATTTTTTTTTTTTAATAATCTTTTTATTAGAGGCAGGTACATATCATATTAAAAACATTTCATGTATATCATTCCTACATTACTAATATTATCAATTGATATTAACTCTGCTTCTAGTATATATATTTTATATAGATAGAAAATAAGAAAGAGAAATAAAAAAAATAAAAGAGTATGATAAAGAAGAATGGAATAATTTACTAAAAATACAACTTTGCAGACAAGTATGTAAATTATAAAGTATAACTTTTCATCTAATCCTTAATTCGAGTTTCAGTCAGGTTCACGTGCCGAGCCAGTCTGCCCCTTCAAGTAGTCAATAAATGGAGACCATATTCTGATAAAAAGTTCCTGTTTGTCCATTAAGACAAGTCTGATTCGTTCCAAATGTAGGGTCTCCGACATTTCCACAATCCACATTTTAATTGTGGGGGTACTTTAATTCAAGATTAAGTTACAAAATGGATGAACAGTCAATTCTTGATTAGTACAGGTGTTAGAGGTCATGGGGAGAAGGCAGGAGAATGGGCTTAGGAGGGAGAGATAGATCAGCCATGATTGAATGGCGGAGCAGACTTTATGAGCCAAGTGGCCTAATTCTACAACTATTCTTTATGACCTTATGAACTGGCAACACAGTCCATTGCCAGACTCATGGGGCTAGAAATTGAGTATTGAAGAGGTGTTGGTGTGGTAGGTGCAGCGAGTTGCTGTGAGGTTCCTAGTCTCTGAAACTCCACTGTGCTTGATGTTCTGAATTGTAGAATTGGCCTTGCATGCCAATCACAAAATAAGTCCTTTCCTCTCCCATCTCCCATCGGGCTTAAAGGTGCATATTGTGGAAAGAACATTGGGCAGCAGATTGCGAGGAAGGGTATGGTGGGAGGTGATTGCTGGGCTGGAAAGAGAGAAGGGGAAGAATGGGAGTGAAGTAAACTGGGAAGAAGATAGGAAAAATGGGGAGTATTGTATTCACAATCAAGGTAAAAGGAGAGGGCAATGGATGAAGAGCACTGATGGGAGTGAGGGGAGGTACAAGAATCCTGTCCATTGGTAAATCCCAAGATACAGCACCTGTGCCCAGCTGAGCAGAGCTTGAAATGTTCTGTGAATTCTGACACATTCTTGTCTGCTATCCCAAATTCAATCATCTGCAACTGCAAACTTCTAGAGTGAGTCCCAAGTGAAGAAAGCAGGGTAGGAAATGCACTGAAAGAAATATCTTTGGTGGAAGCAATCAGGAATTGCTGGCTGAACAAAATAACATTTAAAGCAAAATGGAGCAGGGAGGTTCTACTGCAGTTGTACAGGCTCTTGGTGAGACCGCACCTGGAGTATTGCGTACAGTTTTGGTCTCCTAATCTGAGGAAAGACATTCTTGCCATAGAGGGAGTACAGAGAAGGTTCACTAGACTGATTCATGGGATATCAGGACTTTCATATGAAGAAAGACTGGATAGACTCGGCTTGTACTCACTAGAATTTAGAAGATTGAGGGGGGATCTTATAGAAACTTACAAAATTCTTAAGGGGTTGGACAGGCTAGATGCAGGAAGATTGTTCCCGATGTTGGGGAAGTCCAGGACAAGGGGTCACAGTTTAAGGATAAAGGGGAAGTCTTTTAGGACCGAGATGAGAAAAACATTTTTTCACACAGAGAGTGGTGAATCTCTGGAATTCTCTGCCACAGAAGGTAGTTGAGGCCAGTTCATTGGCTATATTTAAGAGGGAGTTAGATGTGGCCCTTGTGGCTAAAGGGATCAGGGGGTATGGAGAGAAGGCAGGTACAGGATACTGAGTTGGATGATCAGCCATGATCATATTGAATGGCGGTGCAGGCTTGAAGGGCCGAATGGTCTACTCCTGCACCTATTTTCTATGTTTCTATGTTTCTATGTTTCTATGTTTCTATGAAGCCACTGTGCATTCAGAGGTTATGTAATTTAAGATATTGATGAACATAAAACAGGGGCATAGTAGTAGAAAGGATTGTAGAGCCGAAAGTTGGAGACAGGGTGAACCCAGTGAATTCTATAGCTAATGGAATGAGAGCAAAAACAATTGCCACCAACTAATGTACTACGAGAAAGCTAGAAGATGCATGTGTGCAACTTTGGGTACGAGTCACAGGTTGATTGCGTGCAAAAGATCATAGATTACCAGACAGATACATCAAGTTATTTGAACAAGGGCCAATGGTTTTCAGCTGAGGTAATGTTTCAAGCACACCTTTTGGTACTTTTCCACTTCATTTCAATACCTCTAATCCTTACATACCAGTCAACCTGTGACATGTTCACACAAGTTCAATCTTACCAGGTAAATCGTGTGCAAGTAAAATATGACCTCACCACAATATATCAAAGCAACAGCTTTCTGAATACAGTTTCCAGCAAGAGAAGTAATTGTAAATATAGAAGAGTGATTTTCAATTGCCAAAGAAAAGCAGCAAGCTATAGACGATGGAAATCTGAAATAAGAAGAAATGCTGGGGATGTTTATAGACAATGGACAATAGACAATAGACAATAGGTGCAGGAGTAGGCCATTCGGCCCTTCGAGCCAGCACCGCCATTCAATGTGATCATGGCTGATCATCCCCAATCAGTACCCCGTTCCTGCCTTCTCCCCATATCCCCTGTCTCCACTATTTTTAAGAGCCCTATCTAGCTCTCTATTGAAAGCATCCAGAGAGCCCGCCTCCACCGCCCTCTGAGGCAGAGAATTCCACAGACTCACCACTCTGTGAGAAAAAGTGTTTCCTCGTCTCTGTTCTAAATGGCTTACTCCTTATTCTTAAACTGTGGCTCCTGGTTCTGGACTCCCCCAAAATCGGGAACATGTTTCCTGCTTCTAGCGTGTCTAAACCCTTAATAATCTTGTATGTTTCAATGAGATCTCCTCTCATCCTTCTAAACTCCAGAGTGTACAAGCCCAGCTGCTCCATTCTCTCAGTTTAGTTTTGTTTTATTTAGAGATTCAGCATGGAATCAGGCCGTTTTGCCCATCGAGTCCTCGCCGACCAGCAATCACCCATACAACAGTTCTATCCTACACAGTCGGGAAAATTTACACAAGCCAATCAACCTACAAACCTGCATGTCTTTGGAATAGAAACATAGAAAATAGGTGGAGGTGTAGGCCATTTGGCCTTTTGAGCCAGCACCGCCATTCAATATGATTATGGCTGATCATCCAAAATCAGTACCCCGTTCCTGTTTTCTCCCCATATCCCTTGATTCCGTTAGCCCTAAGAGCTATATCTAACTCACTCTTGAATACATCCAGTGAATTGGCCTCCACTGCCTTCTGTGGCAGCGAATTCCACAGATTCACAACACTCTGGGTGAAAAAGTATGTCCTCATCTCAGTCCGAAATGGCCTACCCCTTATTCTTAAACTGTGACCCCTGGTTTTGGGCTCTCCCAACATCGGGAACATTTTTCCTGCATCTAGCCTGTCCAATCCCTTAATAATTTTACATGTTTCTATAAGATCCTCTATCATCCTTCTAAATTCCAGTGAATGTAATTCAATCCATTCTTTTCTTTGTGAATGTGGGAGGAAACCGGAGCACCCGGAGAAAACCCACGCGGTCACTGGGAGAACGTACAAACTCCATATGGACAGCATCATTGTGAGGATGGAACCTGAATATCTGTCGCTGTAAGGCATCAGATCCATCGCTGCCACACACTACCGTGCCACACACTGACCTGTGTCTGCAGGTCAGCCAGCATCAGTGAAGTGTGAAACAGAGCTGCTTACATACAGGTATAGGGTGATTTCACTAAAGGTCACTGGAGCGTGGATCCGCACCCACGTGACCAAAATTCTCCGGTGGAGGACACATACGGGTCCCTGTACATGTTAGTGGATGGGAAAAGTCGCATTTTCCCACCCGTTAAAAACATAGAAAACGGCGAGGTTGAGAGCTGCAATTTTCTGTGCCAGTCGGGGTGACTGTGAGGCACACTACCTAGATTTACAGGGAAAAAAAATATTGCAAGTGAGGTAAATTCAAGAGGGAACTGAAGGTGCCTATCCACCGGAAGTCAGGAGCCGACAATTGCCGAAGATATTTAAAGGTCCAAAATAGCGGGAAATATCGCGTTTTCCCGCTGAATTTCATCAAAAGTAAGGCATTATATACTTTTTTATCTTTATTCATTTGTTAGATGAGAATTTTTAAAAGTGAAAAATCACTCATTAAAAGTTCAAAATCGGCCATGGTTCTCAGGTTGGTTTTAACATGCAAAATCAAAACGCCTCTGAAGCTGCATTTACCATTTAAATAATGATAAACTATCAATGCATTTTTAAATAAATTTCACTCAGATGCAAGCTAAGGAATGTGATAATTATCAGCTGTCAGTTGGACAAAATTAGGACATTTTATTATTTGCCAAAATATATTTCTCAATGTTTCTTGTTTAAAGCCTGCACATTCACCCAAACAACTTATGTATTACTTTCTTTATCATCTAATAACAGACAAGCCTGCAGCATGGAATGATGTCTACAATCCTGGTTGGGCACCCACTGTGAGCAGGATAGACATTGCGCACTTTTGCACCCGTTTAAAACAGCTAAAATGGTCCTTTTTTGCGCTGTAAATAACTGTGGCAGTCGCGGTAACCGTGAGACACAGTTATCTTACTTTAGAGTTCCAAAGGTAAGGAAAGAAGAAGGTAAACACAAGAGGGAACTGAAGGGGCAACAGCAGCGGAAGTGGTTAGCAAACATTGGCCGTGGAGATATGAAGATAGAAAAAATTGGGACTTATCGCGTTTGCTCGCTGCATTTCATCAAAAGTAAGTCATTATTGAAGTTTTATCTTTATTCATTTGTTATATAAAAATCACCCAAACAACTTATTTCTTTATCATTTAATAACAGACAAGCCTGCAGCATGGGATGATGTAAACAATCCTGATTGGGCACCCACTGTGAATATGGGACGCGGCGACGACAATGAGCAGGGTATACAACGTGCACAAGAACGCCATGCACGTGCAACAAGAAGAGAGAGTATTAAAGCAGATGTTGTTGCAGCTCAAGCATCTGTAGCTCTGCAAGTTGATGCTGAGCAGGCTGATGATTATGAGAACTTTGAACCGGTGCTGGAAGTACACCGTCAACTTGACATAGAAACACAAACACCAGTCAAAGAGACAATGGACACATCAACACAAACAGACATGTGTGGAGTAGACATAACAGTACTGGAAGCACAACTATACCAAAAAAATAAAGAGCTCACCAAAGCTAGACAAGAAGCAGCCAAAATTAAGTTAACACAAGAAAGCCTTTCCAAGGATGACAAAAAGGTTAGGTTCTACACAGGTTTACCAACATTTGCAGTTTTGATGCTGATCTACGATTATGTTAAGGACAAGCTCACCAAAAGACGTTCACTAACACATTTTCAGCAGTTGCTGATCGTCTTGATGAAGCTGCGACTTGCAGTGCCTCATGAGGATCTTGCATATCGATTCCTTGTTAGTAATGCCACAATATCGCGTGTATTCACTAGTGGGATTGATGCCCTTCATGGCTTATCCAAGTTAATCATTTGGCCTGAAAGAGATGTTCTGTGGAAAACCATGCCCATGCAATTTCGGCGGACATTTGGAAAGCGTGTGGCAGTGATCATAGATTGCTTTGAAATATTTTGTGATAGACCTACGAGTTTAGAGGCGCGCGCACAGACTTGGTCTAACTATAAGCACCATAACACCATCAAATTCTTGATAGGTATTACACCATGTGGTGCTATTTCATTTCTATCTGCAGCATGGGGGGGCAGAGGCACAGATAAAACAATTACACTTTCATCTCAATTTTTTGACAACCTGCTCCCTGGAGATGTCATTTTAGCTGATCGCGGTTTTGACATAAAAGATGCTGCAGGATTTCACGGGTGTCAAGCAGAAATCCCTGCATTTGTAAGAGGGAAAGCACAACTATCTGCGCTGGATGTTGAAAAAACTCGTGAAATAGCTAATTTACGCATTCATGTAGAGCGTGTCATTGGTGGGGTCAGGCAAAAATTCCCATTTCTAAGTCATACTGTGCCATTGGAGTACATGATTACCAACTCTGAAAATCAAGTACCCAAAATTGATAAAATTGTAAGGGTCTGTTGTGCACTTTTTAACTTAAATGACTCCATAATGTCACAGTAGATGCAGACAATTGTACTTTAGCATGTTGTGCAAATACGAACAATAAAAACTTTCAACAGTTTCTTGGCTCATAAGCATTTATTAAGTATGAAACTGCTAGTATTTGGCGAACCATTAAATAACAAACATTGTGTCAAAAGTGCACTTCACAATCTTTAACATTAGACTTAAATATAACTGTTTCACAAAGTGACTGTTGTGTTTTAAAGTGACAAAAAAAAAAGCCCATTACGTGGCTGTAAACAGTGCAAGGTAAACGTGGCATACAAATGAGAGACTTTGTATTTAACATAAACATTTTCAGCAGAAAACTTTAAAAAAAAGAATGTGCAGGCTTTAAACAAGAAACATTGAGAAATATATTTTGGCAAATAATAAAATGTCCTAATTTTGTCCAACTGACAGCTGATAATTATCACATTCCTTAGCTTGCATCTGAGTGAAATTTATTTAAAAATGCATTGATAGTTTATCATTATTTAAATGGTAAATGCAGCTTCAGAGGCGTTTTGATTTTGCATGTTAAAACCAACCTGAGAACCATGGCCGATTTTGAACTTTTAATGAGTGATTTTTCACTTTTAAAAATTCTCATCTAACAAATGAATAAAGATAAAAAAGTATATAATGCCTTACTTTTGATGAAATTCAGCGGGAAAACGCGATATTTCCCGCTATTTTGGACCTTTAAATATCTTCGGCAATTGTCGGCTCCTGACTTCCGGTGGATAGGCACCTTCAGTTCCCTCTTGAATTTACCTCACTTGCAATATTTTTTTTTCCCTGTAAATCTAGGTAGCTGTGCCTCACAGTCACCCCGACTGGCACAGAAAATTGCAGCTCTCAACCTCGCCGTTTTCTATGTTTTTAACGGGTGGGAAAATGCGACTTTTCCCATCCACTAACATGTACAGGGACCCGTATGTGTCCTCCACCGGAGAATTTTGGTCACGTGGGTGCGGATCCACGCTCCAGTGACCTTTAGTGAAATCACCCTATAATACATAAACCATATAGTAGCAACACAATAATATATATATTATATGTATGTATGTATGTATGTATGGATTAACTTCACAACCAATTATAACATATAACATATAACCATATAACAATTACAGCACGGAAACAGGCCATCTCGGCCCTACAAGTCCGTGCCGCCACAACTTTTTTTCCCTTAGTCCCACCTGCCTGCACTCATACCATAACCCTCCATTCCCTTCTCATCCATATGCCTATCCAATTTATTTTTAAATGATACCAACGAACCTGCCTCCACCACTTCCACTGGAAGCTCATTCCACACCGCCACCACTCTCTGAGTAAAGAAGTTCCCCCTCATGTTACCCCTAAACTTCTGTCCCTTAATTCTGAAGTCATGTCCTCTTGTTTAAATTATATACGACTATATGTATTGATTTTAGTTTTGCAAAATCAAATCTTTGCCAAAAACCCGAACCTGATGCGGAAAGTGAAATCGTGCTAGCTATGCATAGAAAATATGATATTTGCTGCCCAAACAAAATGTTCAAGGACTGACTTGCTCCACATCTGTAAGCACACAGGACAGTGCAAGATGTGAACTGATCCTTTTTTCAATGCCAGTGGAATTATTTAATGGTTAGGTAAATTGATTTAGACTGAGAAATTATGAAACTGTTTTATTTTGGCTAGAGTTGGTTGCCTTTGATGTTTATGCTCAGGTGTGGTGTGGCAAAGAAAGGCTGCAATCATGTTAAAATAACTGCAGGTGCTGTTCCTTGCAGAATGATACAATCCATTTTAATTTAATTTTGGGAAACAGGAGGAGACTAAAGTGGCAATTAGAATCAGTTTAAATGTGGCTTTAGTGGATTATTAAAAAAACTGGCGGGCTAAAAATACTAGTTTGATTCTTTAATCTGTCTGTAAACAGTCAAAACATTTCTCAGATCCAAAATATAAACAGATGATGCCGTAATGAGGCATTTAACCTAAAGTGTTAACTCAGTAGCCTGCTGTCTCACCAGTTGAGTGTTTTCAGCATTTTGGGGATTTATTTCAGATTTTCATGCCTCTGTATTTTATCTTCATTTCCTAGATCCGCTCGCCTTTGCCAATTTAAATGAATGGTCATAGGTCATAAGTGATAGAAATAGAATTAGGCCATTCGGCCCATCAAGTCTATTCCGCCATTGGCTGATCTATCTCTCCCTCCTAACCCCATTCTCCTTCCTTTTCCCCATAACCTCTGACACCTGCACTAATCAAGAATCTATCTATCTCTGCCTTAAAAATAGCCACTGATTTGGCCTCCACAACCTTCTGTAGCAAATTCCACAGATTCACCCTCCTATGACTAAATACATTTCTCCTAATCTACTTCCTAAAAGAAAGTCCTTAAATTCTGAGGCTGTAACCTCTAGTCCTAGACTCCCCCACCAGTGGAAAAATCATCTCCACATCTACTCTATCCAAGCCTTTCACTATTCTGTATGTTTCAATGAGGTGCCCCCTCATTTTTCTGAACTCCAGCGAGCACAGGCCCAGTGCTGTCAAATGCTCATCATAAGTTAACCTACTAATTCGTGGGATAATTTTAGTAAACCTCCTCTGGACCCATTCCAGAGCCAGCACATCCTTCCTCAGATATGGTGCCAAAAATTGCTCACAATATTCCAAATGCGGCCTTACCTGCACCTTACATTTTTTTTATACAACCCTTCTTGAAATAAATACTAGCAATGTAACCAAGAATGGTTGAATTTCTGTAGGGAGTGACAGAGTCAGTGAAATTCTCAGCAAAGAAGTAGGTCATTCAAACTATCATTCATGGTAGGCAGAAGAACTTGAGAGCCAGCTTTTGGTTTGTAACTTTATTGTTTGCCTCAAGTGCATTCACAAATAATTGTTTAATAGGATTCTCCCTGTGCCATGTTCCAGCAGTCATTACCTCCTGGCTCAAGAACAGCTTCTTCTTCCCATCAACTATCAGGTTCTTGAACCATCCTGCATTGAACTGCCACGGACTATGTACTACTATAGTTGTGATGATATCATGGTCTGTTTTACTTAGAATAACTGATAATTTAATGGTTTTTTTTATTGTTGGTGTGCTTGTATAGCTGTAGTAAGTAAGGATCTCATTGTTCTGGTACATATGACAAATAACTCTTGACTCTTAACTCTTGAACCCTATTCCTCTTAATAACATTGTTACTCCTCAACTTCCCTCTGAACTTTCAATCCATTGTTTTCAACCTGTATCACCAGATTTTTGGCCTCTTTCTAGGCTATGAGGTCCCTCCAAACCATCACCTCACCATAATCCTACACAGAGACAAAATGTTATAACCCATGAACTAAATCACCCTTCAATTTCTGCTCTTCAATTTGAATGCAATCTTTGTCTGTTCAGTATTTCATCATAGCTAAAATCCATCTTTGAGAATAGCTTGTGTAGGAAGGAATGGCAGATGCTGGTCTAAAGAAGGGTCTCGACCTGAAACATTACCGATTCCTTTTCTCCAGAGATTCTGTGTGACCCACTGAGTTACTCCAGCTTTGTGTCTATCTTTAGAGAATGGCTTGATCAGTTTAATAAGTGTTAGGCTGCCAAGGAGATAGCGCAGCAATGTTAATTCAGAAAATGGCAGCATTGAACTGTTGAATTAACTGATCAGATCCCCTGAGCATTTGGGTATGAATTAGGTTTCAAAGAGGTTGACCTTACAAGCATTCTGTCGACAAATAACGTTGTTTTGGTTTTCTAATAATCCAGTAACATCAAGTGTTGGAGTCCACCCTCGTGTAAGGGAAGATTATTATAATTATTGGTGCTTAATCAGCCAAATACCTGAACATTGATGAAGATTTGCACTTGTGCCATGTCATGGTCCTGACCATCTTCATTTATTTCTTCGCTGACCTTTCTTCATCATAAAGTCAGTTGTGGCAATCCTTGTTGTTGATTGCACAATGTTCAATTTAATTTACAACTTCTCAGCGAAAGAGGTAGTCTATGCCTGCACGCAGCTAAACCTAGACAATATTCAGGCATGGACTGATAAGTGTAAAATAATACTTGTGCCTCAGATGTGCCAGAATATTTAGGTCAGAGAGTCATATAGCATAGAAACAGGCCCTTTGGCCCAACTTGCCCATGCCAGCCAAGATGCCCCACCTATACCTACACTAGTCCCATCTACCATGTTTGGTCCATATCATGTACACTGTGGATGGCTCGATTGTAATCATGTATCGTATTTCCACTGACTGGTTAGCACGCAACAAAAGCTTTTCACTGTACCTTGGTACGTGACAATACACTAAACTAAACTGAACGAAATGACCATCGCCAAACAAGAGGAACACTAACTATCTAACTGTGCTATTCAGTGCTGTTACCATTAATGTGCCAAACACTATCAATATCCTGTGAGTTACTATTGTCCAGAGATTTAATTGGGCTGGACACATAATTAGTGTGGCTTCAACAGCAGGTCAGAGGCTGGGTATCCTGTAGTAAATGACTCACCTGTAATCACCCCAATACCTTTCCAGTATCTGCAGGGCACAAGGAAGGAGTGTGACCTAATGCCTCTACTTGCCTGGATATGCACAGTGCTAAAAACAACAAAGGACAAAGGAGCCTGTTTGATTGACATTTCACTTACCATACTAATCACCCATTCCGGAAGTAAGATAATCAGACTTAAGTCCAAAATGATTGTCCATTGAATTAGAGCCAAGTTATAAATTCACTGTTTTTATGCAAGAATTAGATTAGATTAGATTAGATTTGTTTATTGTCATTCAGACCTTTCGGTCTGAACGAAATTTCATTTCCCTGCAGTCATACATATAATAAAAAATGACAAAAACACACAATCAACACAAATTTAACATCCACCACAGTGAGTTCACCAAACACCTCCTCACTGTGGTGGAAGGCAAAATCTTAAAGTCTCTGTCTCTTCCCTCTTTGTTCTCTCTCTGCGCCGAGGCGATCCAGGCTCCAGATGTTGTGACCCCACCGGGTGATGGTAAATGGTAAATCCTGCAGCTCAACCATGCTCCGCGAACGGGCCGGTTCAAACTCGGCGGGTGGTGGTCGCTGCCGCAGCCACAGTTCCGGGGCCGAGTCAGGTCCCCGTTGCCACTGCTGCTGCCGCCGCCGCTGCCGCCACAGCCACAGCTCTGAGGCCGAGTCGGGTCTCCGCTGCTGCTGCCTCCGCCACAGCTTCGGGGCCGAGTCGGGTTTCCGCTACCGCTGCTGCTGCTGCTGCCGCCGCTACAGCTCCGGGGCTGAGTCGGGTCTCCGCTGCTGCTGCCGCCGCCACAGCTCCGAGGCCGCCAGCTCCGCCATTAGGCCTCGACAGAAAAAAAGTCGCATCCCCCGAAGGAAGAGACCAAACATGTTTCTCCCACCCGACCCACACACATACCCAACTTAATAAAACAAAATTAACTAAAACATGACAAAGGAACAGAAAGAAAGAAAAAAAACAGACGGACTGCAGGTGGGCCGCAGCTGTTAAGTCAGCGCCGCCATCTTGAAAATTATCAAGTAGTCATATATAGAAGTAGATATATTGGCTGTAGGTGGAATCGTCAAATATTCTGCATATAGTTTAGTGTCGCGTGTAAAGCTGACTGTTGCATGCTAACCAGCCAGCGGAAGGACAATACATGATTACAATCGAACTATCCACAGTGTACAGATATATGATAAAGAAAACAATATGAATTACGCTTAGTGCAAGATAAAGCCAGTAAAGTCCGATCAAAGATAGTTTGAGGGTCTCTGATGAGGTAGAGAGTAGCTCAGAACTGCTCTTTAGTTGTGGTAGAATGCGTTTTCACACCTATACCTTTTGCCCGATGGGAAAAAGGCGAAGAGGGAGTGGCCAGGGTGTAATTCATCCTTGAGTTTGCTGGTGGCCTTGCCGAAGCAACACGAGGTATAAATGGAGTCAGTGGAAGGGAGGTTTGATTTTGTGATGTTCTGAGCTGCATAGATGTGGTCGTAGGTGGACGTCCTAATGGGTCACCGGTTGTCGATAGCTTGCCGTAGCTTGACGTTGACTAGGTGGTAGGTTGTTTAAAAAAAAAAAGAGCAATAAGAATTATCAATAACATTGGATATCTTGAACATGCCAATTTATTACTCTTAAAGTCACATACACTGAAATTAACCGATCTGGTTAATTTAAGACTGCGCAAATCATGTACAAAGCAAGAAATAATTTACTTCCAAGAAATATACAAAAACTGTTTATGGAAAGACAGGGTGGGTATAATTTGAGAGGGGAACATAATTAAAAAAAACTCAATGTCAGAACAACTCTTAAAAGTATGTGCATAGCAATCTGGGGGTGTGAATTAGTGGAATGGTCTGGAACAGGAGATAAAACTTAGCACAAACATAATTCAGTTTAAAAAGATGTACAAAAACACTTTTTTAAAAGGATATTGGGATGAGGATAGGTGATTGTGAGGGATATTTGTTATGCTGATTGTATTAGGAAGGGTGATTATAGGGTGATGGTTGTATATATGACTAAGATACTGTATAGCATATGAGGGGTTTTTCTTTTCTTTTTTCTTTTTTCCTCTCTTTTTTGTATTGCTTTGTAAATATTTGATTAGTGTATAAATGTAAATAATTTGGTGTACATATAGCTGCTGGTGTACATGTAGCTGCTAAATTTGTATAAGATAATTATAAGCAGTTGAATAAGGGGTGGGAATTAATAAGCTTTGGCTTCTTCCTGCTCCTTTTCGGACACATACGATTTCATTTATTTATAGATATTGTTTATGACACTTTATAAATATTCTTGTTTTGTTTTTTGTATGCTGTTTCACACTTGCTTTTTATTATTTTATTCTGTTCGAAATAAAGAATTAAATAAACATAGTTGTAGGGGGTCCAGTCGCCGTTTTTTCGGCGACCTGCTACAACTATGACAGTCGCCGAAAAAATTGCCTGTGGGATAGGCCCATAAGACAACTTACCGTGTTTGAAGTGGTGCAAAGCAATGGTCTGTTCTTTTGGCAACTGAGCAGTTTGCCAGCTTTGGAACACCCAGGGATGTGCAGGTCATACTTGGACACAGGTCTTCAGCACTATTATGCTAAATCTATTGCCCTTGATAACTGGCCTTTCTAAAAAAGAAGACAGAATATATTTACTTTAGACTCTTACTAAGACAGGAATGCAATTAATTGAGTTGAAAAGTAATTGATTGTTTCACACAAGTAAAAACTATTCCAATAAGTTATCCGCACTACCATAAATTTCAATGTACCTCATAATTCAGTAAGTCAATTGGCCAGAACTGTTCACAAATGGGTTTCTTAGCAGGCAAATGATGGATTCCAACAGCTTACCTTCATCTCAAGTACCAGAATGGCAATAAAACTATTTGCAAATATTTGGAGAATTAAATCCTGAATAAAGATGACCAGAGGAAAGTGTAAGGTGCTATTGTGTTTTACTGATTCATGTATTTTTCCATTCCTGTGATTTATAATGGTATAATTGATTGCACTATTGGTCATGCAAGTCATTTAAACTATAGCCTGAGATAGAGTAACTAGATAGCCACTGATTTAGAAGAACCTAACCAATAATTTACACAAGGAGTTATGTGGAAACGGAGACCTTGCAAGTGTCTGGCTAAGATATTACACAAACAAATCAGCTCTTGATGCAACTGATTTCAAAGGATGATGTTAATAGTTCTCCTGACTCACAAGACAAGCCCTAATTTGCTCCATTTCAGATGGAATGTTGAATATGGTTCGAAAGAGAAAATCAGAATAAATTATTGGCACATAAAAACAGAAGATATTAATCAAAAAAGACAAACTGCATGTCACGCTGGAAACAGATACAGGAGCATACACATACAGGCCTGTTTCAGCAGATCCATCTCAGTACAAGCAATTATATTGCATGTTAATAAAGCTGCCTCTCGCTCAATGTGGCACTAAACAACATTTCAGATTTCAGTAACTGTGATACTCATCTGTTGACTGCCAAAGAGAATACCACCTTTACAGTTTACTAAAACAAAAGAACCATTTACTAGTTCATGTCTCAGGCTATTCAGGAAGCACCTAACCAAACTAAATTAAGTTATCATTCCCAACGATAAAGCGATAAATCTCCAATTTGGAGCATTCATAGAAACATAGAATCATAGAAACATAGAAACATAGAAAATATGTGCAGGAGTAGAGGCCATTCGACCCTTTGAGCCTGCACCGCCATTCAATACGATCATGGCTGATCATCCAACTCAGTATCCTGTACCTGCCTTCTCTCCATAACCCCTGATCCCTTTAGCCACAAGGGTCACATCTAACCCCCTCTTAAATATAGCCAATGAACTGGCCTCAACTACCTTCAGTGGCAGATAATTCCAGAGATTCACCACTCTCTGTGTGAAAAATGTTTCACTCATCTCGGTCCTAAAAGACTTCCCCCTTATCCTTAAACTGGGACCCCTTGTTCTGGACTTCCCCAACATCGGGAACAATCTTCCTGCATCTAGCCTGTCCAACCGCTTAAGAATTTTGTAAGTTTCTTTAAGATCCCCCCTTAATCTTCTAAATTCTAGCGAGTACAAGCCGCGTCTATCCAGTCTTTCTTCTTCATATGAAAGTCCTGCCATCCCAGGAATCAGTCTGGTGAACCTTCTCTGTACTCCCTCTATGGCAAGAATGTCTTTCCTCAGATTAGGAGACCAAAACTGTACACAATACTCCAAATGTGGTCTCACCAAGGCCCTGTACAACTGCAGTAGAACCTCCCTGCTCCTATACTCAAATCATTTTGCTATGAATGCTAACATACCATTCGCTTTCTTCACTGCCTGCTGCACCTGCATGCCCACTTTCAATGACTGGTGTACCATGACACCCAGGTCTCGTTGCATCTCCCCTTTTCCTAATTGGCCACCACTCAGATAATAGTCTACTTTCCTGTTCTTGCCACAAAAGTGGATAAGCTCACATTTATCCACATTATACTGCATCTGTCATGCATTTGCCCACTCACCCAACCTATCCAAGTCATCTTGCAGCCTCCTAGCATCCACCTCACAGCTAACACTGCCCCCCAGCTTCGTGTCATCCGTAAACTTGGAGATGTTGCATTCAATTCCCTCGTCCAAATCATTAATATATATTGTAAATAGCTGGGGTCCCAACATTGAACCTTGCGGTACCCCACTAGTCACTGCCTGCCATTCTGAAAAGGACCTGTTTATTCCTACTCTTTGCTTCCTGTCTGCCAGCCAGTTCTCTATCCATATCAATACTGAACCCCCTATACAGTGTGCTTTAAGTTTGCATACTAATCTCTTATGTGGGACCTTGTCGAAAGCCTTCTGAAAGTCCAGATATAACACATTCAACTTATCCACTCTACTAGTTACATCATCGAAAAATTCTATAAGATTCATCAGACATAATTTACCTTTCATAAATCTATGCTGACTTTGTCCAATGATTTCACCACTTTCCAAATGTGCTGCTATCCCATCTTTAATAACTAACTCTAGCATTTTCCCCATTACCGATGTTAGACTAACTGGTCTATAATTCCCCGTTTTCTCTCTCCCTCCCTTTTTAAAAAATGGGGTTACCCTCCAATCCTCAGGAACTACTCCAGAATTTAAAGAGTTTTGAAAAATGATCACTAATGCATCCACTATATGTGGGCTACTTCCTGCAGTATTCTGGGATGCAGCCTATCTGGCCCTGGAGATTTATCGGCCTTTAATCCATTCAATTTACCTAACACCACTTCCCGGCTAACCTGGATTTCACTCAGTTCCTCCATCTCATTTGACCCTCGGCAGATTATTTATGTCTTCCTTAGTGAAGACAAAACCAAAGTAGTTATTCAATTGGTCTGCTATGTCCTTCTTCCTCATGTTCAATTCACCTGTTTCTGACTGCAAGGGACCTACATTTGTTTTAACTAATCTTTTTCTCTTCACATATCTATGAACACTTTTGCAGTCAGTTTTTATGTTCCCTGCCATTTTTCTTTCATAATCTATTTTCCCTTTCCTAATGAAGCCCTTTGTCCTCCTCTGCTGGACTCTGAATTTCCATGGTCCCATCTGCCTGCGTTTGGCTCATATCCCTCTTACCTATCCTATTTAATGTTCCTCACGCATTGCGATAGCACCTGCCTCAAGTACTTCCCCCAGCAGTTTGTTCCATGCACCCACCATCCTTTGTGTGAAAAAGTTACTCCTCATGTTCCTGTTAAATCTTTTCCCCCTTACCTTAAACCTTTGTCCTCGGGTTCTCGATTCCCCTACTCTGGGTAAAAGATTATGCGTTTAGCTGATCTATTCCTCTCATGATTTTATACACCTCTATAAGATCAACCCTCATCCTCTTGTGCTCCAAGGAATAGAACCCGAGCCAGCTTAACCTCTCCCTATGGCTCAGGCCCTCAAGTCCTGGCAATATCTTCATGAAAATCTTCTCTGCACCCTTTCCAGCTTGACAACATCTTTCCAATAACATGGTGCCTAGAACTGAACACAATACTCTGTAAGCCCCATTCTGTAAGGGGGTTGGTGTACACGCACTTAACATCCATCATCAATGTGCAAGGCAGCGGAATCATTACACCAATTAGTGTGTGACACTGATTTTATGCTACTGATGGCATCTCCAGACTTCACCTCAGCCCGACTTTCCAATTTTGCTCGGTTACATTCAATGTTCAACAACATGATAGAACACCTACCATGCTAATCTAAAGTGATCATTGAATACTTTCAAGTTAGGGTGCTGGTTTGTCAACGATGGATGTCATTGGAGTTCTCTGAATTTTGTGTTCATTTTATAGTTAGTTTGAGCTTCAATAAGGTTACATTACGAATGTGAGCAGATAAGTAACTGTTGCTAAAGCACTATTTTGATAGCTTGTGGCCAAACAACTGCATCCAGATGGAGGGAGAGTAAAGCTTTCTTTTGGTTTTGTTTGTACACTTTGTTGTGGTGGTGCAGCTATATTGGTTAAATAGATGGCAGTGTGTGAAAGCAATAATAGTTTCCTGAAGTATAAACTTTTTATCACAGGGAGTAGTGGGGCTATGGAATGAGCAGCTAGAGGAGGTACTATAACAAAATTACACACAAGACCACAAAAAATTGCAGATCGCAGAAATACGCAGCCACATAATCAAGGACAACTCTTCCCTTTCTTACTGGACAGAAGGTACTAAAGTTTAAAACCACTTCATAATTGATTCAGGAACAGCTTCTTCCCCACTGTTATCAGACTACAGGCCGATCTCTCTCATAAGCTAAGTGCCCCGATCTCCCAACCTACCTCATTGTGGCCCATGCACTTTTTGATGTGAACTTTTTCTGTAGCTGCAAGTGTAAAGCAGTAACATTATATATCGCACTCTGGTTATTTTTATTTTTGCATTATCCGTTGTACTTCAATTTTTTTCCCCCCATTCATGGCAGAGCACATAACAATAATAAACTAATGGTAACTAATAATAACTGAGCTTTGTGTAACCACCACAGTGGCAGCTGAACTTTTAAAAAAAGAACTCATAAACACACTCGTAAAAATACAATCTCAAGGTATGGCATCACTGAACAAACATGTCATCCTTGGAGGCAAATCTGTCAATGCAAAAGGAAAGTTAGAATAGTCTGACCCATGGATGTTTGGAAAGAACTACAGATGCTGGAAAAATCGAAGGTGGACAAAAATGCTGGAGAAACTGAGCGGGTGAGGCAGCATCTATTGAGCGAAGGAATAGGTGATGTTTCGGGTTGAGACCCTTCTTCAGACTGATGTGGGGGGGGGGGGAAGAACGGAAGAGGCGCAGACAGTAGGCTGCGTGAGAGCTGGGAAGGGGAGGGGAAGGAGGGGGAAAGCAAGGACTCCCTGAAATTAGAGGTCAATGTTCATACTGATGGGGTGTAAACTACCCAAGCAAAATATGAGGTGCTGCTCCTCCAATTTACGGTGGGACTCACTCTGGCCATGGAGGAGGCCCAGGACAGAAATGTCAGATTCGGAATGGGAGGGGGAGTTGAAGTGCTGAGCCATGCGAGATCAGGTTGGTTAATGCGATCTGTGCGGAGGTGTTGGGCGAAGTGATCGCCAAGCCTGCGCTTGGTCTCACCGATGTAGAGCAGTTGACACTTAGATCAGCGGATGCAATAGGTGAGGTTGGAGGAGGTGCAGGTGAATCTCTGCCTCACCTGGAAAGACTGATTGGGTCCTTGGATGTAGTTGAGGGGGCAAGTAAAGCAACAAGTGACTCCCTCTACAAAAAAGGCCAGAGCAGACTCTTTTTCCTCAGAAGGCTCAAATCCTTCAATGTGTGTGGTGATATGCTGCACATGTTTTACAACACTGTGGTTGCAAGTGTTATTTTCTACGCGGTTGTCTGCTGGGGCAACAGCATTAGTGCAAAAAATAACAACAACGAAGCTGGTCAAACTGGTTAAACGAGCTAGCTCAGTGCTGGAGGGGAGAGTAGACTCTGGGATGAATGTGCTTGAGAGGCGTATGAGGCACAAGGTGCAGGTCATCCTGAAAAACCCCGGGCATCCCCTCCATGTAATTCTGGAGAGTCAAAAGAGCACTCGGAACAACAACCGGCTCCTCTCCCTGCCCTGTAGAACGGAGCGATTCAGGAGATCCTTCACGCCTGCAGCCATTAGATTTTATAATTCGGACCGCTAGGCTGAAGGGGGATGCATTCTTGCAATTTTTAATTTTTAATTGTTAATTATTGGTCTTTTTAAGTATTTATTGCTCTCAGGTAGTGTCCACAGTGTATTCTATGTATTTTCTGTCTGCGTTCGTTTTGAATCTGTGGGTTTGTTGGTTGGGGGCTTCTGGACATCTGAATTTCCCTGAGGGGATCAATAAAGTATTTATTATTATTATTATTATTATTATTATTATTATTATTATTATTATTATTATTATTATTATTATTATTATTATTATGTGTAGCATTTCCTGCGGTTGCAATGGAAAGTACCAGGGGAGGGGGTGGTTAAGGTGGGAAGTGACAAATTGACCAAGGAGTTACGGAGGGAGTGGTCTCTGCGGAAAGCCGAAAGGGGACGAGATGGGAAGATGTGGCCGGTAGTGGGATCCCTTTGGAGGTGGCAAAAATGTCGGAGGATTATCTGTTGTATGTGACAGCTGGTGGGGTGGAAGGTGAGGACAAGGGGGACTGTCCTTGTTATGAGTGGGGGATGGGGAGTGAGAGCGGAGCTACGGGATATAGAGGAAACCCTGGTGAGAGCCTCATTCATAGTCGAAGAGGGGAACCCCTGTTCCCTAAAGAATGAAGACATCTCTGATGTCCCGGATTGGAACACCTCATCCTGGGTGCAGATGCGTCATAGACGGAGGAATTAGTAGGGGACAGAGATCTTACAGGAAGCAGGGTGGGACCCGAAACGTCACCTATTCCTTCGCTCCATATCTGCTGCCTCACCCACTGAGTTTCTCCAGCATTTCTGTCTACCATGGATGTTTGGAAATCAATTTGGATTCATCTGATTAATATGATGGCGTTGAGTTAAATAAAAGGAATACAAAACTTCACAAGGAAATTTAGATAAACATAAATTGATGCAAAAAACATAATCACAAAGGGTTCTATTTTGAAGATAGTCAACAGTGAGATGATATAGAAAAGCTGCAGCAACTAACATGAAGTAATATTATTTAGGCATTCTCTTAGAATGGAGGACAAAAATGTTAAAAGAAAATCATCCATAATTATTGCCCAATAACTTGTTCACATTTTATCTCTGACCGTCCTCGCTTACATTTTATCTCTGTTTGCTTTGTTATTACCTTCTCCTAGCGAACAACGATCTATTCTACATTTACCTTTGTCATGGTTTCAAGTCAAGAGTGTTTTATTGTCATATGTCCCAGATAGAACAATGAAATTCTAACTTGCTGCAGCACAACAGAAGATGCAAACTTAGTATGATATGACAAATGAGAGAGTCACACCTTACACTTCCTTATCTCTGTATTTCCCTCTCCCCTGACAGTCTGAAGAAGGGTCTCGATCAAAAACGTCACCCATTCCTTCTATCCAGAGATGCTGCCTGTCCCGCTGAGATATTCCTGCATTTTGTGTCTATCTTCCGTCTAATATGACAATGCTGTTTACAAATGTCAGTGGCTCAAGAATATTATGGATTTACGAAGGGGAAATCATGCTTGACTAATCTTCTGCAAATTTTGAAGATGTAACTAGGAAAATGGACAAGGGAGAGCCAGTGGATGCAGTGTACCTGGACTTTCAGAAAGCATTTGATAAAGTCCCACATAGGAGATTAGTGGACAAAATTAGGGCACATGGTAATGGGGGTAGAGTGCTGACATGGATAGAAAATTGGTTGGCAGACAGGAAACAAAGAGTAGGGATTAACGAGACCCTTTCAGAATGGCATGCTATGACTAGTGGGGTACCACAAGGCTCGGTGCTGGGACTGCAGTTATTTACAATATACATCAATGATTTGGATGAAGGGATTCAAAGTAACCTTAGCAAATTTGCAGATGACACAGCTGGGTGGCAGTGTGAACTGTGAGGAGGATGCTATGAAAATGCAGGGTGACTTGGACAGGCTGGGGGAGTGGGCAGATGCATGGCAGATGAAGTTTAATGCGGATAAATGTGAGGTTATCCACTGGTAGCAAAAGCAGGAAGGCAGATTACTATCTAAATGGCGTCAAGTTGGGAAAATACAAAGTACAACGGGATCTGGGGATCCTTGTTCATCAGCCGATGAAAATAAGCAGGTACAGCAGGCAGTGAAGAAAGTGAATGGCATGTTGGCCTTTATAACAAGAGGAGTCGGATATAGGAGCAAAGACGTTCTTCTGCAGTTGTACAGAGCACTAGTGAGACCACACCTGGAGTATTGTGTGCAGTTTTGGTCCCCTAATTTGAGGAAGGACATTCTTGCTATTGAGGGAGTGCAGCGTAGGTTTACAAGGTTAATTCCTAGGATGGCGGGACTGTCATATGCCGAGAGAATGGAGCGGCTGGGCTTGTACACTCTGGTGTTTAGAAGGATGAGAGGATATCTTATTGAAACATATAAGATTGTTAAGGGTTTGGACACGCTAGAGACAGGAAACATGTTCCTGATGTTGGGGGAGTCCAGAACCAGGGGCCACAGTTTAAGAATAAGGAGTAACCCATTTAGAATGGAGACGAGGAAACACTTTTTCTCACAGCGAGTTGAGAGTCTGTGGAATTCTCTGCCTCAGAGGGTGGTGGAGGCAGGTTCTCTGGATGCTTTCAAGAGAGAGCTAGATAGGGCTCTTAAAAATAGTGCTATCTAGGGGTAATGGGGAGAAGGCAGGAAAGGGGTACTGATTGGGTATGATCAGCCAAGCACATTAAATGGCGGTTCTGACTTGAAGGGCCGAATGGCCTACTCCTGCACCTATTGTCTATTGTCTATTAGAACAGTTAAATAATAATACTTTGTTTATTGTGGCTTAGTCACTAGCACTTTTGTGTTTGAATCAGAAAGTTGTCAGTTTAGGTCACATTCCAACGATCACTTTACAAAATCCTCATCGGCATAACAGTGTATCACTGAAATGAAGACAGGGGAATTAAAGGGCAGGGGAAAGGGAGGGCAGGTTGGCAGGTGAGGGGAGGAGTAGATGAGGAGATGAGAGAGGATAGGAACAGCTGGGAAATGGAGGGAAGAGAAGGAATGGGAGCAACGGAAGGGGATTGAGGGTACAGGAGGGGAGGAAAGAAGGAGACAATAGTAATGGGAAGGGGGAAGAAAATTAAGTACATTTCAAGTGCACTAAACATTATAACATAGGAGATACACTAGCCAATTTGCCTGCAGCCTTATAATAAAACCATTCCTATCAATAAACTTTTAAAGGTTATTTTAGGTCATATCTCAAAACAGATTGCATAGATGGCAATGTGTGAAAGCAGTAATAGAAACCTGTAGGGTAAACATTTTCACACAGAGAATAGAGGGTATATAGAATGAGCAGCCAGAATTGAAACAGGTACTATAACAACATTTCACACAACAAGACCACAAGAAATTGCAGAACTATGCAGCCACATAATCAAGGACAACTACAGCACAATCATCCCCTCTCTCATCGCTCAGAAGGTACTCACGTTTAAAACCACACTGCAATAGATTCAGGTGGGGTGCCCTCAGTTAACATCACCTTTTTAAGTTGGCCTCATCCACAGTGCAGCATCCTCTCAGTACTGCCATAAACCACCAACATCAAGTTTTGTACTCTGGTTCCTACAGCGGAAATTTAACCCTTAACATTCTGGCTCAGATGTGTGAGGGTGAAGTTCTCAGCTGGCGTTTCATGAATGTAAAATGTCGTTATTACTATGTTCCATACAGATTTCAGCAATAATCCCGTCTCCCATCCTGCAAGTCCACACAACTGTGCATACTTAGTTTGATTTAGTTTTTTACTTTTGTTTAGTTTAGTTTAGAGGTACAGAGCGGAAACAGGCCCTTTGCCCATCGAGTCTGCACTGACCAGCGATCCCTGCACATTAATATTATCCTAGACTAGGGACAATTTTTATATATACACCAGCCAATTAACCTACAAACCTGTATGTCTTTGGAATGCGTGAGGAAACCGAAGTTCTCTGAGAAAACCCACGCGGTTACAGGGAGAACATACAAACTCTGTACAGACATGCACCCGTAGCCAGGATCGAACCCGGGTCTCTGGTACCATAAACACTGTAAGGCAGCAACTCTACCACAACTCCACCATGCGGCCCAGGCTGGATTCGGTTCAAGATTTATGAGTGAGTCACATCCACAAATGTGGGTATTGTACAACTGGTTTGGGTTGGAAAGTCCTTTTTTCACTTACTGGTAAAAAAAAAAATCATCAGACAGGCAGGTTCTGACCATTCTCCTTAATCATTGCTATTCTGAGCAATCAGAGAGAAGAACAATATGCTGCTGAAAGTGCATAAATAACCTTGTCTCCTTTTACATTAAAGATAAATCATTACTTCTGTTGATTGTGGTAACAGAATGCTGTGAGATTTGTTTATTCTGTGGCAGAGCAGATTGAACCACAGTCCAATTTGAACACACAACTAGGCATCACAAGTATAGTTGATTTTTAAGAGTAACTTCATAACAAACTTCATGACATTTACTTTAGACTTTACTTTGGACATTAGAGATACAGCGTGGAAACAAGCCTTTTGCCCCGCTGAGTCCATGCTGACCAGCGATAACCCCGTACTCTAGCATTATCCTACACAATAGGGACAATTTACAATTTTTACCATTTTGGCGTGTGGGAGGAAACCAGAGGATCTGGAGAAAACCCACATGGTCACAGGGAGAACGTACAAAATCTATACAGACCATCCATTATCAGGATCAAACCCTGGTCTCTGATGGCAGCAACTCTACTGTTGAGCCATTAAGAGATTAATATCTCAATGCAATAAAAGTGATCTGCTTGTTTTCATAGGTGATTCTTCAATCATATAAATTATTTTAATAGAGCTTGCATTTAGGGGTTTTAAAGAATAAAAATCCTTTTCATAATCTACTGATGTATATCATCACATCTAAACACGATTGAAGCGTTGTCAATGTTGTAATAATGGAAACATGGCAACCCATTTTATACACAGTAGATCTTACAGATAGCAGTGTAAAAATGACCAAGTGGTTTGTGTTTGTGCTCTCGGATGAGGGATGCTTGTGGGCCAGGCTCATCGTCAATAAAAAGGTGGAACATTTATATCCCATGAAAGGACCAGCCTCGGTCTGAACTTGCTTCTGAAGGACTGCGTCTCCAGCAATGTGGAGATCCATTGGTATATTGTGCCATTGCATCAGCCTGGGTGACCTAGGTGGGACCTGCACTCACAGCTGCTTCTTTCATCACCCCACTTCCTTAGGGGGGTTTTTATCAATTTGTAACCATTCTTAGTTGGGCTGCGTCCAACAGGTGCTGATTATATATTGTCTTGGGTGATTTAGTTGATGCCAATATATGGTGCTGGATATTGCATTAAATCAAAACGGTTTTACTGACATTTGCATGGGATATTTTTATTTTCACAGGGCTTCTTTTAAAAAAAACCTACCTGTTCAAATTTAGAATTATCTCTTCTTTGCATTGGTTATTCCGTTCTTGGAAATATGTTTTTGCTCCCTCATTGGACCAATTGAGTTGTCGCTTGAACTCAGTTCCTGTTATCTGGACCAATTTGAACTACAAAGATCCAACACACCCTCTTAACATCAGGGATGCATCTAGTGTTGAGTAATCCTGGAACAGTGTATCATTAAGACTGTGCTGCCAGACTCTGTTACCTCCAGAGAGTAGAAAGGTGACATGGTGAATTCAACATTGATAAGCAAGTTAAAAGACATCTAAGTTCTTTAATTTCAAGTAACCCTTGCATTCCCTCTCTGTCCCTCCCTCACGCTAGTCATCCAGTTAGTTTTACCATTCGTATCCCCTCATTGTCACCTCCTCCACAGCCAACAATGGACCGTTGTGGGCTCTTTAGTCATCAGTACCAGCTCCACACACCCAACAATGGACCATTGTGCACTCCTACTCCTGCACCTAATTTCTATGTTTCTATCTATGTTTCTATGTATCCCCTCATTGTCACCTCCTCCACAGCCAACAATGGACCGTTGTGGGCTCTTTAGTCATCAGTACCAGCTCTGATCTGTTCGGTACCTTTTCATACCTCTAGTTTCCCTCTCCTCAGACTGAAGAAGGGTCTTGACCCAAAAAGTCATCTATTCCTTTTCTACAGAGATGCTGCCTGACCAATGAGTTACTCCAGCATTTTGTGTTTATCTTTGGTGTACACCAGCATCTGCAGTTCCTTTCATATATTTATTTATATTGATTTACTTACCATTATAAGGATTCAAAAATCATTAGGATGTGGGCATAACATAATATCTTTTCAGAACATTCCTTAAAAAGATCTAGGTGAATGAAATGTCTGGACAAAATTAAAAAAAAAACTATAAACCAAACACTCTAACTCTACCTTTCCAGTGTGTCTAAGTATTCCATAGCCCTCTGGGGCCAATTCATTACTTTTGAAATGTGTTTACTGCTTTTACATAGGAGCTTATTGTGAGTAAAGAAACTGTTTTAGTGTTTTGTTGCCAAGACACATCAAACATTTATGATGGGTACACAGGTCAAACAAAGAGCTTTATTCTTTTATAGACTGCACTTTTAACACAGTACCCATGTGTATAGTCAAAACAGAGCTTTTAAAGATGTGGACATAATTTATAGACAACCAACTCCCTCAAGCTGCAGTGAGATAATGACCAGATCATATTTTAAAGATGGTATTTGAAGGATAACTACTGGCTAGGATACCTGCAGGAGAATGCACCAAACAAAAGTACCTGGTATGTCTGGATGTATTCATCACCAAGACAGTGAATGCCATTGACGGCATTAAATGAGACAGAAGCATTTGAGGCTTAAAGAAAGGTCAAATGTTATTACTTTTTCTCACGAACTGAAAGGCTGTTAAATTGTGGGAAGTTAACCTACAGCACCTGTTGAAAAAATGAATCTACTGCTGTAGACTCTTCTGATTAGATCCGGAAATACAGGTTTAGCAAGGTAGAATGTGCAGGCACTTGTATCAAGTGTGCTGACATTGAAGAATTGGCTGTGTACTGTATCAGCACTTGTTTATCCAATGTGCCTGAGGCATGAAGTCTATCTATAGTTTAAATCTGCTCCTGAGCACTAAAGGGAAGATGTTTTGTTTTCCTATAGGTTTCAATACTCTGAAAGTATGAATAGCCTGATTCAAAAGCACAGTATATCCAATGTTATTTTTATTCATCATCCATAGCATTAAAATTAATCAACAAAGCTGGTGTGTCACATTTCTGTTGCCATCTCCCTGATAACACTGAAAACAAAACAGCTATTTAAACCCAACTGATGCTAGATCCAGTTACGCTTCATGCTCACTGCTTTTTTTAAATGTACTATTTCATAACCTATTAGAATTCCAGACTGTAACAAAAATAGAATTTGCACCAAACATGCTCTCAAGGCGAGTTTGTATAATTCACTAATGTACATCCTTAATGCTTTTGCAATAATTAATCAAGGCAGTTCCATTGAAAGATATAGTTGGAGACCACCTAACACGGAACCCAACATGATAAATCTCTACCTATATGCAATAAAGATAACATTAGTACATACTTGTTATTATTGTAATGCATTACTGCATGGAAATCTGATGCAAAACCAGAAAATAATAAACAGAAAGAGGAACTTGAAGCTGAGTGAAAGGTGATCTCATTGCAAGAGAAGACATGGGATAGTGCAATGTTTTTCGGGTTGGAAATTAGATCATGATAACTAGCAAAGATGACAGTTTTTCAAACAACTACAGTGCATTCAGAAAGTATTCAGACCCCTTCACTTTTTCCACATTTTGCTACATTGCAGCCTTGTTCTAAAATGGATTAAATTCTTTTTTTTTTACCATCAATCTACACACAATACCCCATAATAATATAAGTGAAAACAGGTGTTTAGAAAATTTTGCAAAGTAATTAAAAAGAAATAACTGAAATATCAAATTTACATAAGTATTCAGACCCCTTTGTTGAGGCACCTTAGGCAGCGATTACAGCCTCAAATCTTCTTGGGTATGATGCTACAAGCTTGGCACACCTATATTTGGGTAATTTCTCCCATTCTTCTCTGCAGATCCTCTCAAGCTCTGTCAGGTTGGACGGGGAGCGTCGATGCACGGCTATTTTCAGGTCCCTCCAGAGTTGTTCAATCGGGTTCAAGTCTGGGCTCTGGCTGGGCCACTCAAGGACATTCACAGACTTGCCATGAAGCAACTCCTGCATTGTCATGGCTGGATGCTTTGGGTCATTGTCCTGTTGGAAGGTGAACCTCCGCCACAGCCTGAGGTCCAGAACTCTCTGGAGCAGATTTGCATCAAGGATCTCTCTATACTTTGCTCCGTTCATCTTTCTCTCGATCCTGACTAGTTTCCCAGTTCCTGCCACTGAAAAACATCCCCACAGCGTGATGCTGCCACTACCATGCTTCACCGTAGATATGGTCTTGGCCAGGTGATGTGCGGAGCCTGGTTTCCTCCAGACATGACGTTTGGCATTCAGGCCAAAGAGTTCAATCTTGGTTTCATCAGACCAGGGAATCTTGTTTCTCATGCCCTTTGGCAAACTCCAAGCGGGCTGTCATGTACCTTTTACTGTGGAGTGGCTTCAGTCTGGCCACTACCATAAAGGCCTGATTGGTGAAGTGCTGCCGATAAAGTTATCCTTCTGAAAGGTTCTCCCATCTCCACAGAGGAACTCTGTAGCTCTGTCTGAGTGACGATCGGGTTCTTGGTCACCTCCCTGACCAAGGCCCTTCTCCCCCGATTGCTCAGTTTGGCTGAGCGGCCAGCTCTATGAAGAGTCCTGGTGGTTCCATAGTTCTTCCATTTAAGAATGACGGAGACCACTGTGCTCTTCGGGACCTGCAATGTTGCAGAAATTGTTTTACACCCTTCCCCAGATCTGTGTCTCGACATAATCCTGTGTCAGAGGTCTACAGACAATTCCTTCGTCTTCATGGCTTGGTTTTTGCTCTGACATGCCCTGTCAACTGTGGGACCTTATATAGACAGGTGTGTGCCTTTCCAAATCATGTCCAGTCAATTTAATTTACCACTGGTGAACTCCAATCAAGTTGTAGAAACATCTCAAGAATAATTAATGGAAACAGGTTGAACCTAAGCTCAATTTTGAGTGTCATAGCAAAGGGTCTGAATACTTATGTAAATATGATATTTCAGTTAATTCTTTTTAATTACTTTGCAAAAATTTCTAAACACCTGTTTTCACTTTTTCATTCTGGGGTATTGTGTGTAGATTGATGATTAAAAGAAAGAATTTAATCCATTTTGAAATAAGGCTGTAACGTAACAAAATATGGAAAAAGTGAAGGGACCTGAATACTTTCTGAATGTGCTGTATGTCAATGTACAGTTATACAATGGAGAATCAATCATTGTATACAAATGCTGATTAATTTCTGGACTATTCATGTTAAATGGATGTCCACTATGCGCTGCTCTCATGAGAGCAGTGATGGTTTACACAGCTACACTTTGTGATTTCAAAACCAATCACTGCTAGTAAGTTCAAAGGTCGAAAGAAGGGTCTTAACCCAAAACTTCACATCCAAATTCTCCAAAGATCCTGCCTGATCTGCTGAGTTACTCCAGCACTTTGTGTCCTTTTGTGCATTAACCTGCATTTGCAGCTCTTTATTTCTCCATCCTAAGTTTCATTGGAAGTAGTTTGCTGGCTAGTATCTATCTATGTATATTACTAAAAGTCTGTTCTTGACTGGTTTTCGCCATCTGTGTTGCGATTTCCGGAGAGAACGCCGCCACCTACGGCCGTCATTTTCGGCCACCTTGCTCAGAGCCCCCATCCGCCGCATGTGTGCTGAGGATTTTTCCTATCGATTAGAAATGACAGAGATATTAATGTTTTTACAAAATTCCCCATTCTCTCTGCTGCCCCCGCTGGCGACAGGGGGGGAGGGACTATAAAACCAGGAAGTGGTGTGCTTCACTCACTCTTTAAGGTGGAGGAAGGCAGAGGGTCACGTTTCTCTGAGCTGTGAATAACACTGAACACATGTCTACTCAAATGTAATGCACTTAGTCTAGTAATATCTTAAAATTTGTATTTGTGCATCTGAAATCTAAAGTAATTGTAAATCGAAGGCAGACACAAAAAGCTCAGCGGGCCAGGTAGCATCGATGGATAAAGAGAATAGGTGACGTTTAGGAGCGAGACCCTTCTTCACACTGAGACCCTTTTTCAGTCTGAAGAAGGATCTTGACCCAAAACGTCACCAATTCATTTTCTCAAGAGATGCTGCTTGACTCGCTGAGTTAATCCAGCTTTTTGTGTCCGTCTTCCATTTAAACCAGCATTTGCAGTTCCTCCCTACACCTAAATCCATTGTAAATATGAGATCAATTCTAACTGTCATTGCACACATAGCATAAAGAGAATAGTGACTGGGAAGAGTATCATAGTGTCAACTTCTACATTGAATATACTGTGCTCTCTTAACTTTGTACATGGGAATATCGCCAGAGGATGAGGAACTCATTCCTAACATTTGCTGATTCCTTGGTTCAGGACCTTTTTGCATGTGGAGCATGAATTCATGTGTAGGAAGGAACTGCAGATTCTGGCTTACACCGAAGATAGACAACAACATGCTGGAGTGACACAGCGGACGGGCAGCATCTCTGGAGAGAAAGAATTCCTTCACCCCAGAGATGCTGCCTGTCCTGCTGAGTTACTCCAGCATTTTTTATCCAGCATGAATTCATGTTCGGCTCATTGCAACCGGGGAAATGACCCATCCTCCTACATCTCATCGCAAATGTAGCACCTCCAGCAATACAGCTTTTCCTCAGTGCCACACCATGATGTTGGCTGAATTTGTGCAGCTCACGTCTCTGGGGTGAAACTTGAACTACAACTAATGGGTCACAAGTGAGAGCGTTGCCAACTGAACCAGGAGTGGGAACAATCAGTGGCTAATCAGGCCATAGGAAAATATCTGCCAGGCTCTTTATCATAAGTCTGCACGAGTGGGCATTTTGTTTGCTGTCATAATCAAATAGTCTTTGAACACTCGTTCTCGAGACATATTTAGACACAACAGCTGTTGGTGTTTGTGAATTTGTACCCTCTGCACAAATGAGTTCAGAGAAAGGACAGTAAAACTGGAAATGGGGAGACATTAAAAAAAACTGAAGAGTCTGCAAAAGTTGCAGTCGTTTGTGAATTAATGACAATTAATAACAGTGCAAATTGATCCCACATTTGCCAGAGGAAGGTAAAACTAGACTTTTGTGATGTTGCCTCCAGAGATTTAGTTTAATCATTTCTTACTTGGTGACTAATGGTCTGGTGGAATTTTTATATGGCAAATTACTGATTTATAAATGGACAACCTAGGAAAAATGTTACACTTGAGCCATCAGATACTGTAGCCCTCAGTGAAAATTGACCTTCACTTTCAAGCTGGAACTTTTTGGCCTCCTTGAGTGCAAGGATATTTTTTCTTTAACACCATGCCAACCGAGAAGAAAGCTATCCCAGGCAGGTAAGTGATCTGTGAGATAGTCAAACTGCGCCAGGTTTTGTCTGCATTCCTTTACTGCCACCCCCTCCCTCTCCACAATCCTGTCTGTCATAAACCCAATGACCAGACTGGCTTTCGTCCAAATGACAATTACAGGATACTAATTTAATTGATTGGGAGGATATGATTACAGTAACATCTTACGCTCGTGTATGCCCCAGGATAGCTGATATCAAATCGTTTTTGTGCAAATGGCTGCGGTAAAAATAATAGGAGTTTCATTGCCAACATGGCCAGCATTAAATAATTGTAGGTGAGGTTTAGGCACAGCAACCTTTGGTGATGCTGTGATCATGTGTTGCATTGTAGAAATGTTTTGTTTTCACCAAAGAGTCACCTGGATTTGTAACATGCAACTTGCTCTCAGCATTAGCTGATTAATGACTTTAATCACAGAAATTTTTTTACAAAGAATGCATCTGAGTTCTGCCTATGAACTCAATAAACCAGTTTTAAAAAGTCCTCTGCTAAACTACAATGGAGTGATTAGAGCAGTTTGTCCTTGCTTTATGTAACTGATGGGCCTGATCCACTTAGGGGATTTTTCAGGCAACTGCCGGCGACTGGCAACACACACACACACACACACACACACACACACACACACACACACACACACACACACACACACACACACACACACACACACACACACACACACACACACACACTCTCTCTCTAATGGGCCTGTCCCACTTAGGGAACTTTTTAGGCGACTGCAAGAGCCACATGGTCGCTACATGTTCGCGGGTGGTTGCTGGGGTGTCGATTTCATGGTCGTGAGGAGTTCCCACATTCTGAGAACTAGACACAGCCTCATTATGTTCGCTGCAAATTTTTCAACATGTTGAAAAATTAGCGGCGACTAGAATTAAGCCTCCATGAAGAGTAGCAAGAATTCTTGTGCTATAGGTGGGTCGCCAGGAGGTCCTAGTGGGTTGCCAGGAGTTCAAAGGTTCTCGAAGGTTCTCGTAGGTTGTAGCTGGTGCTGACCGGTGAATTTCGTTGTCTCATTGGGGGAAAAAAAATTTGGATAGCCATGGTGAGAAACACCACTGGTTTCAAAGCAAAGGAAAAACAGACTGAAACATTGAATACTTTCAGATATGAAGGTGCTTAGGCAATTTCTTCGGCAACTACAGGCGACTAGGCCACATGGTCGCGAGGTGATGCCTGTATGGTCGTGAGCAGTCTCCTGAAGTCACCTGTCGTAACTTTTTTCTGGCCGCTGCTGGATTTTTAAATGTTCAAACTTTTCAGCGACTGTTAGCTTGACGTAGCTTGTCTTCTCCTGTCGTAAGTGCTATTGTAGGTTGTCGCCAGGATGACGCAGGTTGTCACCAGGTGACATAGAAACATAGAAACCTATAAAATAGGTGCAGGAGTAGGCCATTCAGCCCTTCGAGACTGCACCGCCATTCAATATGATCATGGCTGATCATCCAACTCAGTATCCAGTACCTGCCTTCTCTCCACACCCCCTGATACCTTTAGCCACAAGGACCACATCTAACTCCCTCTTAAATATAGCCAATGAACTGGCCTCAACTATCTTCTGTGGCAGAGAATTCCACAGATTCACCACTCTCTGTGTGAAAAATGTTTTTCTCATCTCGGTCCTAAAAGATTTCCGTCTTATCCTTAAACTGTGACCCCTTGTTCTGGACTTCCCCAACATCGGGAACAATCTTCCTGCATCTAGCCTGTCCAACCCCTTAAGAATTTTATAAGTTTCTATAAGATGCTCCCTCAATCTTCTAAATTCTAGCGAGTACAAGCCGAGTCTATCCAGTCTTTCTTCATATGAAAGTCCTGACATCCCAGCAATCAGTCTGGTGAACCTTCTCTGTACTCCCTCTATGGCAATAATGGCTTTCCTCAGATTAGGAGACCAAAATTGTACCCAATACTCCAGGTGTGGTCTCACCAAAACCCTGTACAACTGCAGTAGAACCTCTCTGCTCCTATACTCAAATCCTTTTGCTACGAATGCTAACATACCATTCGCTTTCTTCACTGCCTGCTGCACCTGCATGCCTACTTTCAATGACTGGTGTACCATGGCACCCAGGTCTCGTTGCATCTCCACTTTTCCTAATCGGCCACCATTCAGATAGTAGTCTACTTTCCTATTTTTGCCACCAGTGGATAACCTCACATTTATCCACATTATACTGCATCTGCCATGCATTTGCCTACTCACCCAGCCTATCCAAGTCACCTTGCAGCCTCCTAATATTTTCCTCACAGCTAACACTGCCCCCCCCAGCTTCGTGTCATCTGCAAACTTGAAGATGTTGCATTCAATTCCCTCGTCCAAATCATTAATATATATTGTAAATAGCTGGGGTCCCAACACTGAGCCTTGCGGTACCCCACTAGTCACTGCCTGCCATTCAGAAAAGGACCCGTTTACTCCTTCTCTTTGCTTCCTGTCTGCCAGCCAGTTCTCTATCCACATCAATACTGAACCCCCAATACCATGTGCTTTAAGTTTGTATACTAATTTCTTATGTGGGACCTTGTCAAAAGCCTTCTGAAAGTCCAGATATAACACATCCACTGGTTCTCCCTTATCCACTCTACTAGTTACATCCTCGAAAAATTCTATAAGATTTGTCAGACATGATTTACCTTTCATAAATTCATGCTGACTTTGTCCAATGATTTCAACACTTTCCAAATGTGCTGCTATCCCATCTTTAATAACTGACTAGCAGTTTCCCCACTACCGATGTTAGACTAACTGGTCTGTAATTCCCCATTTTCTCTCTCCCTTCCTTTTTAAAAAGTGGGATTACATTAGCTACCCTCCAATCCTCAGGAACTACTCCAGAAGCTAAAGAGTTTTGACAAATTATCACTAATGCATCCACTATTTCTGCGGCTACTTCCTTAAGTACTCTGGGATGCAGCCTATACGGCCCTGGGGATTTATTGACCTTTAATCCATTCAATTTACCTAACACCACTTCCCGGCTAACCCAGATTTCACTCAGTTCCTCCTCCATTTGACCCCCGGTCCCCTGCTATTTCTGGCAGATTATTTATGTCTTCCTTAGTGAAGACAGAACCAAAGTAGTTATTCAATTGGTCTGCCATATCCTTGTTCCCCATGATCAATTCACCTGTTTCTGACTGCAAGGAACCTACATTTGTTTTAACTAATCTTTTTCTCTTCACATATCTATAAAAACATTTGCAGTCAGTTTTTATGTTCTCTGCCAATTTTCTTTCATATTCTGTTTTCCCTTTCCTAATTAAGCATAAATTATAACCTTCTCTGCTGTTTGGACGATTCACTGCAGCATCCCGTGTCGTGCTTGGTGGCTGAGCCAAAGCAGACCATGATGGAGAAGGTGAGAACAGACTCTACATGTAAAATTGGACCATCATTGCCTGTGGTAGATTGTGCTTCCTCAGCTGCCATAGGATGTACATCCTCTGTTGTGCCTTTTTGACTATGAGGTCGATGGTAGCCCCCCACTTAAGGTCCTTGGAGATGATGGTTCCCAGGAACTTAAAATACTCCACAGATGTGACTGTGGTGTTGTTGATGGTGTGTGGGTTGAGGGGTGGGGGAGCTCTCCTAAAGTCTACAATCAATTCCACTGTCTTAAGAGCATTGAGCTCTAAGTTGTTGTTACGGCACTAGGACGCCAGCTGTGACACTTCCTGTCTGTAAGCAGATTCCTCCCCATCCTGGATTAGTCCAATCAGGGTTATGTCATCTGCAAACTTGAGAAGCTTGACAGAGGTGTCTGTGGAGGTGCAATCATTGGTGTAGAGAGAGTAGAGGAGAGGAGAGAGTACGCAGCCTTGCGATGCTCCTATGCTGAGCGTCTGCACGTCTGAGATGTGCTTTTCCAGCCTCACATGCTGCTTCCTGTCTGGTGATCCACTGACAGAGGGGATCAGGCACAGTCAACTCGGAAAGTTTGGAGTGTAGTAGCTCTGGCACAATGGTGTTGAATGCAGAGCTAAAATCAACAAACAGGATCCTCACATAGGTGCCCTGGCGGTCTAGGTGCTGTAGGATGAAGTGCAGGCCCAGTTTGACTGCATCATCCACAGATCTATTGGCTCGATATGCAAACTGCAGAGGGCCCAGCAGGGAGTTTGTGATATTTTTCAGCTTCGCCAGCACAAGCCTTTCGAGTGTCTTCATGACTACAGAGGTCAGTGCGACAGGCCTGTAGTCATTAAGACTAGTAATCTTTGCCTTTTTGGGTACATGGACAATAGTGGAGTCTTTGAAGCAGGCAGGGACAGTACATGTTTACATGGACTGGTTAAAAATATCTGTATATACCGGTGCCAGCTGTTTGGAACAGAGCTTAAGAGTAGAGGGGGAAACATTGTCAGGTCCTGGAGATTTCCAGTTTTTTGTCTCTCCACCTGCTCTATTTTTATTGTTGATGATGGAGAAGTAATGTTGTGCAGCTTGGAGTAAAAAGAGTATATTAGGGAACAGGATAAGAATAGGGATCTAGTAATAGGGTAATATAATAAGTCCGAATAGGGATAGTATAGCAGAACTATAGAGAATGTATGGGAAAGCATGAGTGCATGATGGTAACTTATTTTGTCCCAAGTTTCTTAGGTTTCAGGTTCGACTGTGGAAGGTGATGGAAGACTGGGCAGCAACACGGATGGAGGGAATTTGCGCCCACAAAAACTCGGCGGTGAAGACTCTTCAGATGGAACTTGTGAAGTTATGCCCATGAAAACTCGGGACGCTTGACAAGATTCTGGGAACAACAACATCTTGTGTTGCTGATAGAGGGAAAATGTAAAGGACACTTATGTATATCTGGTTAACTGATTATTGACCCATCTTGGTTATCATAAATGGTGGGTTATAAAAAAAATGGAAGAATTGTTAATGATGGCTAAATTGGAGAGGCTCGGAACAAAATGAGGTAAAAGCTTCAGGGTGCAGGGAGATTTGGTCAATTTGGAGTTGCTCTCTGCAGAGCTGGGACAAGCTGCAGAGTGGTGCCAGTGTGTCGAGAGCCTAGATACAATTTGCAAGCAAAGAATAAGAACAACTGCAGACCCTGTCAATTAGGTGCAAAATGCATAGAATTGATTGGATGGCTGCAAACCACAAACACACCTTGTAAATAATTGTAAATAATATTGCAGAGTTTAGCTTTGTCGAGTGTTGATTGGATGAGGTATTGAGCCTTGTCTGGGTTTCTGGCAGATCAGGGTAAATGTTTCTAATTTGGTTTCCTGGCAAAGTCCGGTTTGAATACCTTGTATTGAGCTGCTGTATTATTGGGTTAGGGAAATGTCTGTTATGTATGGGGTTAATCAATATCTGTGATTGGGTTATTAACGGACCTTCCCCATGTGGTTCGGCCCTTTGACGTCCCGGGCCACATAAAAGTCCACTACCATGAGGTCCAGCGTCGATCTTCTGCGATCTTCTTAGCACTGCATGAACTTCTGTAGTGTGTCTGTCTGAGCGATGCCTAGAGGGCTTGAACAGGCAGATACGAGGATCGAACCTGCGGTGGGATAGGTACAGTAGTTGAAATGTAATGCGCATTTGTTAAAATAAAATGTAGTTGTTTCACTGCTGGATTCAGTGTTTTTTATTGAAACTAGACTGGGGGAAGCTTAGAAACGAGCAAATTACACTTCCTACACATTATCATTTGCCAGGCTTTGTCCCGCGCCATCCCTCTTCCAGCTTTGCTCCCCCTACTTAAAAAGAGTTCCAACCCAAAACATCACCTATCCATGTTCTCCAGAGACTTTGCCTGACCCGCTGAGTTATGCCTGCACTTTGTGTCATTTTTTAATATGAGTTTGTTTAAGGAGTGGCTGTTTGGTAGATGAGTCAGATGGGGAAAAGATGGGTGGAGATAGCAACTGAAACATAGAAACATAGAAAATAGGTGCAGGTGGAGGCCATTTGGCCCTTCGAGCCAGCACCACCATTCATTGTGATCATGGCTGATTATCCACGTCAGTAACCCATGCCTGCCTTCTCCCCATATCCCTTGATTCCGCTAGCCCCTAGAGCTCTATTTAACTCGTTTAAATTCATCCAGTGAATTAGCCTCTACTGCCTTCTGTGGCAGAGAATTCCACAAATACAAAACTCTCTGGGAGAAAAAGGGTTTTCTCATCTCAGTATTAAATGGCCTCCCTTTTATTCTTAGACTGTGGCGCCTGGTTCTGGACTCCCCCAACATTGAGAACATTTTTCTTGCATGTGGCTTGTCCAGTCCTTTTATAATGTTATGTGTTTCTATAAATCCTCTCTCATACTTCTAAATTCCAGTGAATACAAGCCCAGTCTTTCCAATCTTTCCTCATATGACAGTCCCGCCAACCCAGGGATTAACCTTGTGAACCTACGCTGCACCGCCTCAATAGCAAGGATGTCCTTCCTCAAATTAGGAGACTAAAACCGCACACAGTACTCCAGATGTGGTCTCAGATGGGCCCTGTACAACTGCAGAAGGACCTCTTTACTCCTATACTCAAATCCTCTTGTTATGAAGGCCAACATGCCATTAGCTTTCTTCACTGCCAGCTGTACCTACATGTTTACTTTCAGTGACTGGTGTACAAGGACACCCAGATCTCGTTGTACTTCCCTTTCTCATAATCTGACACCATTGAGTTAATAATCTGCCACCTTGTTCTTGCTGCCAAAGTGGATAACCTCACATTTATTAACATTAAACTGCATCTGCCATGCATCTGCCCACTCACGCAACCTGTCCAAGTCAACCTGCAACCTCCTAGCATCCTCTTCGCAGTTCACACTGCCACCCAGCTATGTGTCATCTGCCAGTTTGCTGGTGTTACTTTTAATTCCATCATCTAAATCATTAATATTTTATTTATCATTTATATTACAATATAAAATAGTTGCGGCCCCAGCACCGAGCCTTGCGGCACTCCACTCGCCACTGCCTGCCATTCTGACAGGGACCTGTTTATTCCTACTCTTTGTTTCCTGTCTGACAACCAATTCTCTATCCATGTTAATGCCCTACCCACAATACGATGTGCTCTAATTTTGCTCATTGATCTCCTGTGTGGGACTTTATTAAAGGCTTTCTGAAAGTCCAGATACACTACATCCACTAGCTCTCCTTCATCCATTTTACTTGTTACACCCTCAAAAAATTCCAGAAGATTAGTCAAGCAGGATTTCAGAAATCCATGCTGACTTGGACCAATTCTTTTACTGCTATCCAAATGCACCGTTATTACTTATTTAATAATTGACTCCATCATCTTCCACACCACCGATGTCTGTCTAAAATGATCTGTAATTCCCCGTTTTCTCTCTCCTTTCTTGAGAAGTGGGATAACATTAGCTACCCTCCAATCCACAGGAACTGATCCTGAACAGTGGAAAATGTTCACCAATCCATCCACGATTTCTAGAGCCGCCTCCTTGAGAACCCTGGGATGCAGACCATCAGGCCCTGTGGATTTATCAGCCTTCAGTCCCATCAGTCTACCCAATACTATTTGTCGCCTAATGCAAATTTATTTCAGTTCCTCTGTCCCCCTAGATCCTCTGACCTCTTGTACATCTGGGATTGTTTGCGTCTTCTTCCCAGTGCCGAAGAAGTCTCCCATCACCAGCCTTAATGATTACCGTCCTGTGGCCCTCACTCCGGTAATCACGAAGTGCTTCGAGAGATTGGTCCTCCAGCACATCAAGGACTATCTACCACCAGACTTCGACCCCCACCAATTCGCTTATCGCCAAAATAGATCCACGGAAGACGCCATTACCGTAGCTCTCCACTCTGTGCTGAGCCATCTGGAGCAGGGGCAGAGCTACGTCCGGATGCTCTTTGTGGATTATAGCTCAGCTTTCAATACAATCATTCCGGACATTCTCATTGGTAAACTGGTCACTCTCGGCCTCCCCACTCTCACATGTGCCTGGATAAAAGATTTCCTCACCAACCGGCCCCAGACTGTGAGACTCGGCCCCCACCTCTCCTCCACTCGCAGGTTGAGTACCGGCTCCCCACAGGGCTGTGTGCTAAGCCCCCTCTTATACTGTCTCTACACCTACGACTGTAGTCCGGCCCACAACAACAACCGCATCGTCAAATTTGCTGACGACACTACTGTAGTCGGACTTATTTCAAAGGGAGACGAGGCAGCCTACAGAGAGGAAGTCCTGAAGTTGACAAACTGGTGCTCAGAAAACAATCTGGCTCTGAACACCAGGAAAACTAAAGAGCTCATTGTCGACTTCAGGAGGCACAGCACCGACTTAGTCCCCCTACATATCAGCGGCGAGTGTGTGGAGAGGGTCAACACCTTCCGGTTTCTCGGCGTCCATATCGCTGCTGATATCTCCTGGACAGACAACATGACAGCGGTCAACAAGAAGGCTCAGCAGCGGCTGCACTTCCTGAGGGTCCTCAGGAAGCACAACCTGGACTCTAACCTGCTGCTGACCTTCTACCGCTCGTCCATCGAGAGCCTGCTGACATACTGCATTACAGCATGGTATGGCAGCTGCACCATGGCAGACAGGGAGAGGCTTCAGAGGGTAACTAGGACAGCACAGAAGATCATTGGCTGCCCTCTCCCCTCCCTGATGGATATTTACACCTCCCGCTGCCTTAGCAGGGCAAAGAATATCATCAAGGACAGCTCCCATCCTGCGTTTGGACTGTTTGACCTGCTGCCCTCTGGAAGGCGCTATAGGTGCATCAAATCCTGGACAAATAAACTGAGGAATAGTTATTTTCCGAAAATTATAACTACTCTTAATTCAAATTCACACATGCACTGACTACACCGCCCAACACCCGGACTTCCATCTGTATATATGTATATAGCGCCTCAGAATTGTGCACCTATCCCCCCCCCCTCCCTTCTGTTTTTGTTTTTCTGTTTCTTGTTTTTTGTACTAAATTATATGTATGCACTGAGTACGAGCAGCTTTTAATTTCATTGTACATGTATAGTGACAATAAATGGCATATCATATCATATATCATTCCTTAGTGAAGATCGAACTAAAGCACCTGTTCAACATTTCTGCCATTTCCTTGTTCCCCTTAATAATTTCACCTGTTTCTGCCTTCAAGGGACCCTCATTTGACTCTACTAATATTTTACCATTCTTCTTTATATTATTGGCCAGCTACAATATTGTATCTGGCCAAGAATATAAAATGGCTCCAGTACAACGTGCTCTGAGAATCTACCTTGGACGCACTCTACAAACTGAGGCTGGAGATAAGTGGAAAAGAAAAAAATATGCAAATGGGGAAATCTAATAAAAAAATGAAGGTGGGGAGTGACACATGGAACCAGAGATAGTGATGGTGGGAGGAACGGAATAGGAGGAAGGAAGAAAAATGGGGGAACCCTACCTTGGGTGCCACCCTTGTAAAGTTTGCATGTTCTCCCTTTGACCACATGGGTTTTCACAGATTGTTTCCTTTTTCTCAATCATTCCAACAAATTGTGGGTTGATTGATTAATTATCAGCTGTAAATTGTTCCTGAGTGTGGATGAATGCTAAAATGTAGTCGGAGTTGAAGACAATGTGAAGAGAATGAAATAACTTTTGGGTAGGATTGTGGGTGGTTGATGGCCAGCATTGATTCAGTGGAATGAGGGCCTGTTTTCATGTTGTATTTCCACGAGTCTATGAGATGCTCCATTGCAGCTCAGTGGCAAATCTGCCATTTTGTGTCTGGGGTTTCTCTCAAGGTGAGGTGGTTCTTATGGAATGGAATCTATGGATGTTCAACTGGAACAGCCAGCAGCAGACTGGAAAATAATTATTTTGCGGAATGAGGAATTTTGAATGCTCCAGGTTTTTTTAATACACACATCTTCTTCGTTCCTTTCAAGATCATTTGTTGGCTGAACAATATTGGAGAAGTCTGTCTAATTTAGTTTAGTTTAGAGCGGCATGGAAACAGGCACTTCGGCCCACCGAGTCCGTGCCGACCAAGGATCCCCGCACACTAACACTATCCCACACACACTTGGGCCAATTTACTTTTATACCAAACCAATTAGCCTACAAATCTGTATGTCTTTGGAGTGTGGCAGGAAACCGGAGCTCCCGGAGAAAACCCACACAAGTCATGGGCAAGAACAGACAAAGTCCGTACAGACAAGCACCCATGGTCGGGATCGAACCCGGGTGCCGTTGTAAGCAGCAACTCTACTGGTGAGCCACCATGCCACGCTACAGCCTGGCCTGATATGAACATTGCATTGCACGCCCGTTCAGCAAGTTAATTGCAATGTGGATCCTCCCCCCTTACTATATTTAAACAGAACCATTCCTCCAATTAGACAAGAAATGGGCAGTCATCAGCTGAAGATGCTCCAAAGATTTTCTTATATTGGCCCACATATATTCCTGAGATATTTGGATTTAAGTTCCAGGTACTTTATCAGGAATTGAACCAATGTTTACCTGCATATCTGGTCTAACGTACTTTACTTTGAAGTGCAAGAAGCGAAGAAAAAAAAGCACAGTTTACTGCCAATGAATTACTGTAAGAAGTGAAGTCACTGTGATTATCTATCTTGTTGCATCAGCAATTCCTTTACACGTAACAAGCTCCTGCAAGCAGCAGTATGACAATTATCTGCATATAGGGATAATGATCAAAGGATTAATTTGTCCACAAAGCAGGGATAAATATCCTGTCGTTTGGCAAAGTAGTGCCATGGGATCCTTTTTTATATTGTCATGCAAAGCGCAATGACTTCCAGTCCTCACACACCCACTCAATTCCATCTAATTTTCTTCTCCCCTTGTTCATCCCTGTCACCTCACTCTTCTCCACCTGCTCAACACTCCTTCCCCTTCTGGTACCTCCTTTGACCTACTATCCCACCAGCTGCATCGCTGCATTATATGCTGCATATCGCTGCATTATATGAGTTATGTTTATACATTGTCTGAAGAGATAGTTGCTGAGAGAGAGATTTCCTTGGCAGAGGAATCTGGAACTGTCTCAAATTAGAGGGTGGCCATTTTGACATGCCTTGAGGATAAACGGCTTCACTCAAGGACTCGTGAATCTTTGGAATTCTTTGCCTTTGTGGTCCATGGAGGCTTAGTCAAAGCAGAGATTAATTCAAATCATAGATTAATAGATTTGTGGATTTTCTGGGAATCAAGAGATATGGGGTTAGTCAGGAAAATGGAGCTGAGGTGAAAGGTCGTGATCTTGGCAAATGGCAGAGCTGGCTTGCTTGCCAAATGATCTACTCGCGCTGTTACTTTGTGCGTTTTTCTATCCTTATTTCAACTGAGTATATATTGCAGCATCGTAGCCTTTCAAAGTCGTTGAGTTAACCACAGCCCAGCTTTGGGGAAATGCTGAACGGATGGTGAGATGGTGGTTCAAGGAAAAATAATATCTTGGTTTACAAAGCAGCAACGAGAAGTGGTTCATGTGGCACGTGAGTCACAAGACCAATGAACAAACATAAGAAATGAGATATCAGTGAGTTCAAAATAAACAATACCTTGTTTGAATTGGAAGAAAAGTATCCACATAGAGTCATGGAGTCCGAAAGCTATGCAACATGGGCTTTTCGGCCCAACTTGTCAAAGTTGACCAAGTTAGCACCCACTGAATAATAAATTTGCCCCTGAGATCCCTCTTAAGTTTCAACCCTCTCACCTAAGCCAATGCTCTCTAGTTTTTAAATCTTCTACTCTGGGGAAAAGATTGTGAACATTCACATTATCCATGCCATGTGATTTTATGTACTTCAAAATGGTCACAACTCAGGTTCCTATGCTCCAAAGAAAAAAAATGTCCCTGCCTATCCCGCATCTTCCTATAACTCATGCACACAGATCCAGATAACATTCAGGTGTATCTGTCCTTCATCCTTTCTAACGTAATGAAATCCTTCCTGTAGCTGGACAACTAGAACTGCATGCAATACTCATGTGGTGAACACTGTATGCAGTGTAGTCTCATAAACAACTCATATAGCTATATCATCATGTCCCAACTTTTTACCTCAGTACCCTTCCCAATAAAAGTAAGCATGACAAATGCCTTCTTCTCCACCCTGCCCACCTGAACTGCCAATTTCAGGAAACAATGCAACTATACTACTCAACTTTTTCCACCACACCTTCCAAGGCTCTACCATTACTGTGTAAGTCCGCCCTGGTTTGATGTACCAAGCTGCAAAAATTCACAACTGTTACTAGGTAACCATAAATCACTATTACTGCAGGTTACGTGTGGAGTGCCCCAGGGCTCAGTGTTAGGGCCATTATTATTCATTTTGTATATCAATAATATATGTGAAGTGTCAAAAAGCTCTTGAAACTATTCTCTTTGCTGATGATACTAACTTACTCTGCTCTGGAGACAACTTGGAACAGCTCCTGGATAGTACGGAAAAGGAATTGAGCAGGATGAAGACCTGGTTTGACGAAAATAAACTCACATTGAATTTAAGTAAAACAAAATTCATAATATTTGGAAATCGATCGAGAAAAAGCTCATGATAAATGGCAAATTTCTTGGAGTATTAATTGACAACAAATTAACTTGGAAACCTCACATAAATTATATTAAAGCCAAAATATCCAAATCAATTGCATTACTGAATAAAGCCAGAGACCTACTAAATCAAGCCTCCCTGTATATGTTGTACTGCTCCCTCATACTCCCATACATGATCTACTGTGTGGAGGTATGGGGGAACACATACAAAACAAATACACAGCTAATCTTCATCCTCCAAAAAATAGCAATACGAATTATACATAAAACCACCTAGAGACAATCAACAAAACCATTATTTATCAGACTAAAAACATTAAAATTTCAAGATCTGACAGATTATAAAACTATCCAAATTATGTTCAAAGCAGCCAATCAGCAATTGCCTTGTAATATCCAGCGGTTGTTCCAACGGAGGGAAAGCAAACACAACCTGAGAGGGACCTATATATTCGAAAAACCGGCAATAAGAACTAATGCAAAACTCCATTGTGTTACAGCAAAGGGTGTTAGTCTCTGGAATAACTGCCATGATGAGCTGAAAATATGTAAGACTCTATTCAAACTAAAAACACTCTTCAGAAACAAAAGATTGAATGGTTATGAACTGGACCTGTGATTTTCTTTTCTGTTTGGTTATTTCTTGTTTGTGGACTGTTCAACAGATTTTGGGTCCATTTGCTCCCATTATTTTGTTTTTCCATGAAAATGTATAGAAAATAAGAGGGGGTAGGACCAGAAATGTTTTCGAACTTCTTCTTACCCCTTTTGAAAATGGACGATATTATTTGTATTATTTGATTTACTTATTTGTTTGTTTTCCTTTGAGTTTTATTTTCTTTTTTTATTGCTTACAAGTTTATTTGTGTTTGTATTATTTAAACGTTCAATAAATTAATAAAAGTAAAGTAAAGTAAAGTATGTTACAAAACTTACCTTCAGCGGCGCTGCAATTCTGCCACTGGCCGTGTGCGCGATTTTGGCGCGTTTGAGGGGAGGGGGGGGGGCGGGGTTAAAACGGGGTTTTTTCCTGACCTTGTCCTGAATTATATTTGTTGGAGTGCAAGATTTTGCTAAAGAATCGTTCCTACGGCCGTTCTGTGTGTTTTTAAAAAAAATTCACCCGACAAGTTAATCGCTGGAATGATTTTAAAATCAGCTTCTGAAGCCGCCAATGCTGACAACGGGGACGGATTTTATGGAGGACCAGGTAAAAGAAAGTAGTTTATTTTTATGTATAAAAATGTTTCTTAAGATGTATTTAATTCACATTTTAAGTTGCGAAACGGTGATTTTTCCCCCCACAGAACCGGCAGTGTATTTGCTGCCGATATGGGGGACTAAATTCACTGCAGCCTGAACATTCCAAATGGTCCCGTTCCAGAAAATCCCACTCGCAAGATGATTTAAATGGCCATTAATTTACAGGTATTAAACATTAAATACCTTCCATTTGGCCTATAAGGGCCTTCAATTAGCTCTTCAAGGGAAATGCTAAATGCATTTTGTTGTCTCTGTACTGTACACTGACAATGCCAATTAAAATTGAATCTGAATCTGAATCTGAATCTGAATCTATAAACCCATGACAATGAGATTAAAAAATTATGTTATATTCTGAATTATTTGTAATTGTAATTAGCTACAATTAGGTAACTAACTAATTATATGCTTTAATTTCAAGTCATCTAAGTAAGATTATAATAACTTAATAATAACTTCATTTGTTAAGCACCTTAAAAACAACCAAAGCTGACCAAAGTGCTGTACAGAAAAAAAGAAAACAAGCAAGACATCATAAAACAGGCAGAACAACAGAACATACAACTAACACGAGGCGCATAAATTACATACAAAAATCCAAACAATAAATTAAAAAACATAAAACACGAGTACGAACAACGCAGCAAAACCAAGCAAATAAAGTTAATAAACAATTCAACACCTCACTGGTCTACAAAGGCCATGGAGAATAGATATGTGATAGAATAGGAGTGACTTAAAAACAGCTAGAGAAGGGGCCTGTTTAACGTGCAGAGGCAATTCATTCCACAATCTCGGAGCCGACACAGCAAAGGCACGGTCCCCTCTGATTGTTTCATATGTGTTTCAGAATGCTTCAATATATAATAACTGAACATTTCTTTCAGTTCTCTTAAATTTTAAGAGCGTTATCGGCTTTTAAATGTTCTCGATCACAGGTTTTGTGTTAAGTCAATGAAAAAACAATAGGGAACAAGATGTCAATTTCCAAGTATGAAAATGGCCATAACGTTTTTAATACTGAAGATATGAAAGTGAATTAGGTGTCAAATTAAACTCCTTTTTATGCTTTATCTGATGGGATAAATTAACTTAATTTTTAAAATCTCAAAAGTTTGTAACATTCCTACTTTTAGATTTAAATTTCCTTCCAATATTGACTTAGTTTGCGTTGTAAACTCAGATATTCTTCATTACTGTTCACTATACCGCCATCGCGTCATCTGCAAATTACAATGTTAACTACATCGTCATTTGGTGGGTCGAAGAGGCTAATTATACTCCTATCACTTATGACCTTTTTACCTTGTGATCTGAACCGTACTTGAGATAACAACCGACAAAAGATATACTGGAACACAATGGAGGAACATGTGATGAAATGACTATTCCAAACATAGGCATAGGCATAGAACCAGCCATGATGAGACAACATAAATTAACAACATCAGGATGTAATTTCGGATCAAGAAATTCAATTATTGGAATTATTAGAATTAGAGATTCAAACACATCTAATATAGCTCCTGTCCCACTGTACGAGGTAATTCACGAGTTCTCCCGAATTTTCCCCGGTTCGAACTCGGAGAATGTCCATAGCGGGTCCGTAGGAGCTCGTGGATGTCTCATTGTGGCTCATAATGGTAGGTGCTCGTGACATCCAGTGTCCCCAGTACTTATCATGACATTTTTTCAACCCTGTATAAAATGTCCACGAGTAAAAAAATACTCATGATGAAAAATGGTTTACTTTTTACTTGTAGTTAGACCATAACGAGCCACTACGGGACATCCACAAACTCCTACAGATCCGCTACAGACATTCTCCGAGTTTGAATCAAGGGAAAACTTGGGAGAACACTTGAATTACCTCGTACAGTGGGACAGGGGCTTATGGCTGAGCACCCACAAAAACCATCAATAGATATTGCTGTATACAGTAAACAAGGTCTTAAAGAGGAAAAGTAGTATATTGTTTTGTATGTAAATATGCAGTAAAGTCATATGCGTTTGTGAGGTAATGATGTAATTGTAACCTTAGCACAAATGAGGGTTGTAATTCCACCTTCAATAAAGGATTAGCATACACTCTGGAGTTCCCTGTATCTGCCATAGTTTTTTTGTTGCCTTTTTTTTCCATCTCTACTATGCACTACATCCCATGCCCTTGCATTTGAACCAATAATCGCTGACAAAAAGCTGGAATTAATCAACAGTGCCAATGTTGCCACATGTTATGGAAGCTAGTATTGTGTTGGCACAGGAGACTGATGCTAGAATTAATAGAAAGATTAAACGAGAACTTACCGTTTGAAGTTTGATCTTTATTTTATGAGAAGTTGAAGTGAGGGACTACGTGAAGAGCCCGCCAGCCCGCATGGGCGTCAATCTTCAGAGCAACTGTATGAAACCACAGTCCAGTTGCAGAACTTAAACTATAGAAAGAATGATGAGACTAGAGTTACCGGATGATATTTTATGAGAATCAGGGTTGGGAGTGGAGGGCACATAATCCCTCACTTCAACTTCTCATAAAATAAAGATCAAGCTTCAAACGGACAGTTGTCGTTTAATCTTTCTATTTTATTTCGAAGTCACATGAGTGACTACGTGAAGACTTCAAAGCTCTGTGGTTTCATGCAGTAACCCAATCTGTGTGTGAAACACTTAAACAGATAAAACCATAAATGGTAGAAAACATGGGTTATTAATACCATGCTGCTAACTTGCATACATGGCCATTGCTCTTAATCGGACCATAGTCCCAATTGGCTTTGAGTTCAACAATAACTCATGCAACCCTGCTACAGTAAAGCAAAAGAAACAACAACCCTATATTGGATTACCTTTAGTCTGTTAGTTGATGCCACATTTGGTACAACAGTAATATTCACAAAAGAAATGCGATTTTACTAATACATGGTCATAAGGTCATAGTTATGTGATAGGAGTAGAATTAGGCCATTTGGCCCATCAAGTCTACGCCATTCAATCATGGCTGATCTATCTTTCCCTCCTAACCCCATTCTCCTGCCTTATCCCCGTAACCTCTGACAACTGTACTAATCAAGAATCTATCTATCTCTGCCTTAAAAAACATCCACTGAAAATCCATGGAAGCATGTCTCAAGAACACAAAAAAATGGAAGCATGAGCAGGCCACCGGCCCCTCAAACAGACCCCACCATTCAGCATGATCTCTGCTGATCTCTGCCGACCTCAATTCATTTTCTGTGCTGCTTCCCCATAACTCTCAACTCCTCAGTCTTTCAAATATTTCATTACCTCCACCTTAAATATTTCTAAAGATCTGGCTTCCATCACCATCAGGGGAATTCCATGGACTTGTTACCCTCTGAGTGAAGAAACTTCTACATCTCAGTTTTAAACTTTAAACTCAGTCTTGCTCTAACAGCAAGACCCGGGGTGCGACCTCGCATCGCCCGGCGGGGCTTTAATGGCCGCGGGACAATCGCCATCGCCAGGCGGGGGCTTTGACTTTGACTCTGACATCGTGGGGGGGGGAGAGTGCAGTGGAGAGATAAGTGTTTTTGGCCTTCCATCACAATGATGTGATGGATGTTTATTTAAATTAATGACCAGAAACCCCTTACCTCAAGGGGTTGCAACTGTATCTTGTTTGACCCCCTTTTCAACTATATTCCCCTTTTCATGACTTTCCACTAATGAAAATATTTAAATATCTACACTGTTAACCTCACTTAGAATTGTATATGTTTAACAGGATCGAACCTGGGTCTCTGGCACTGTAAGGCACCAACTCTACTGCTGCACCACCTGACACAGTTGAATGTTGGCACTGGAGATTAGACCCAAATCTATTGGTTTAGGGATTAGATCTTCAGCATTCAGCATTGACAATACACAATTCATATTATTCTCTTTGAATTTCTATAATTTAGGTTAAATCTTTAATTACCGATTTCTTATGAAGCCCAAATGGTTGATTTGTATCTGTTCTATTGAAGTCCTATTAATTGCAGCAGAGTGTAGCAACAAGCTTGCTGTCCTGCACGTTTTATTTCACAGCAAACAGAAGCAAACCAGTTTTGTGATCAAATACTGTATAATAAACGTTTCCACTCCCTGCTCCCGAAACTGTGCAGAGCATCTGGCACATATTGCTATACTGATAGCAATCTGAAGTCCTGGTAATATGAAATCTGAGACAACCTTTTAATGACATATTTGTTTAATATGGTTGAAATTATTAATGACATGCTCCAATTCAGAAAGTACAAATTGAACAATAAATAGAGTGCATTGGCTCAAAGGAGATGTGTGAGGCGCGTTTTCTTACACAGATGGTGGCAAGTACTTAGAACAGGCTGCCGCAGTTGGTGGTTGGTGGCATATGGGTAGGCAGGGAATTGAGGGGTATGGATTATGTGCAGGTAGATAGGAAATAATCTTGGGGTCACATTTGGAACAGACATTGTGGGCCGAAGGGCCTGTCATCATGCTGTACTGTTCTCTGTTCTATGTCCACGCTGTGCTGCTTCTTTAAGACTGAAAGGAGCAGAAATTATCCATTCAGGCTCAGTAATTAAATTGTGATTAAAAAATAATGCCCCATCTACACTAGTCCCACCTGCCTGCATTTGGCCCACTGCCCTCTACACCAACCCTATCCATGTACCTGTCTGAATGTTTCTTAAACGTTGTGATATTGCCTGCCTCAGCTACCTCTTCTGGCAGTTTGTTCCATATGCCCACCACCTTTGGTGTAAAAAAGTAACCCCTTGGGTTCCTATTAAATCTTCTCAATTTTCAAAAGACATTTGGGCAGGTACATGGATTGGAAGGGTGTAAAGAGATATGGGCAAAATGCAGGCAAATGGGACTAGCCCTAAATTACACCATAGTCATCGTGGTCAAGTTAAGCTAACGTGCCTGATTCTACGCTGTAGAGGTCTAACTCTGACTCTCTATGCCCACTTCTAACGAATACATCCCACAACTATCAAGAATGTATGCTCTGGTACTTATTTTTGGTCCTTATTTTATTAATGTTTGAATCTGGAGCACATATTAAATAATCCCTCATACAAATAGCCATGTGAACATTCTAAGTTGTCAAAAAGATTTAGTCAGAGACTTGTAAAGCACAAAAACGATCCCTTCAGTCCAACGTCCAATATCTTCCTTTTTGCCCATCCTATTAGGTCCATTTATTTCCATGCTTCGCTTGGTTAAGTGGCTGTCTAAAAGTATTTTAACGCAGTGATTGTATTTGAAAGTTGATGCATTAACTTCTGTTATCTTCCACCAACTTGTGCTTATTGTCATTTTCAAAAATGAATTTTTGAAGCAAATTGGAGCATTGCCAGTTGAATTGAACCTGTTTTATTCTCCTTGGTGAGGAAGAGACTAAACTTTATGGGTTCTCATTGAGGTTATGTTGACCCTGAAGTGACATAGTTAATCATGCCAAATTAGAAATGAGACAATCCTATGTGGTAGATCCAGTAGCCTGATACAAGAACCAGGTGGTTCTACTGTACTCTGGGACATTGTTAATGATTGATTTGTCTGTTTGTCTTATTAACAAAATCTGGAGGGATAAATTAATGACTAGAATTGGGAATATTCTCTTTCAGCTCCACACAACTTTATAGAAATCAATGTCCAAAAACAATGTTTTGAACTGCTAACAATGCATCACATTTATTTTCGAGCAGGGCATGTGGTTTACTGAGAGTAAGTGAGTGGAGCTTCATTCAATTTGGTTTCTACAACCTCCTTTAGTTTAGTTTAGTTTAGAGATCCAACGAGGAAACTGTCCCTTCGGCCCACCTCGTCCACGCCGACCAGTGATCCCCGTCCTCCAACACTATCCTACACACTGGGAACAATTTACAATTTTTTACCAAAGCCGATTAGCCTATAAACCTGTATGTCTTTGGAATGTGGGAGGAAACCGGAATAGCCAGGGAAAATCCACGCGGTCACAGGGGGAACGTACAAACTCCATACAGACCTGTGCCAATCCCTGATCCCAGATTTAAATCCCTGAGCCACATTGAAATGTTCTGCATTAACCACCATATTTCAAGCATTCAGTGAAAGTGGATGTGAATACAGTAAAGCCTTGTTATAACGGACAACAGAGGTAGGAATGGTGTCCATTATCGCCGATTGTCTGCTATAATTGAGTAAGGGATTACTGAGTACTAGAGTATCATTGTATATGTGGTGTGGAAGATTGCAGCCTTCACGTGGTCCACCCTGTTTCGACATGCAATCAAACTGATGTGCACAAACAAGTTCAAATAGAACAAGTTGACCTACAACTTTAGGCTGTGCACACCATATGCAAGAAGAAGAAGATTGTATAAGTAGTAGAAACAAAGAACTGCAGATGCTTTTTTTTAAACAAAATAGGACACAAAGTGATGGGGTAACTCATCAGGTCAGGCAGGATCTCTGAAGAATATGGATAGGTGAAGGTTTGGGTCAAGATCCTTCTTCAGAATCTTGGTCCATAACTGGGCCTGGAATCCAGGTGAGTTGCCGGCCCTGGCCTGCTGTCAGCTGGGCAAGAGGCAAGGATTGGCGGAGTCATTGATCGTGGCCCATGGGCAGCTGGAGTGCAGGTAATAGACAATAGACAATAGACAATGGGTGTAGAAGTAGGTGATTCAGCCCTTCAAGCCAGCATCACCATTCATTGTCATCATGGCTGAAGAAGTAGGCCATTCAGCTCTTCAAGCCAGCTTCACCATTCATTGTCATCATGGCTGATGATCCACAATCAGTTCCCCATTCCTGCCTCCTCCCCACATCCATTGACTCTGCTATCTTTGAGAGCTCTTTCTAGCTCTCTCCTGAAAGCATTCAGAGAATTGGCTTCCACTGCCAATAGACTATAGACATAGACATTAAACAATAGGGGCAATAGTAGGCCATTTGGCCCTTCGAGCCAGCACCGCCATTCAATGTGATCATGGTTGATCATCCCCAATCAGTACCCCGTTCCTGCCTTCTCCCCATATCCATTGACTCCGCTATTTTTAAGAACCCTTCCTAGCTCTCTCTTGAAAGCATCCAGAGAACCTGCCTCCACTGCCCTTCTGAGGCAGAGAATTACACAGATTCACAACTCTCTGGGTGAAAAAGTTTTTACTCATCTGCGTTCCACATAGCCTACCCCTTACTCTTAAACTGTGGCCCCTGGTTCTGAACTCTCCCAATATCGGAAACATGTTTCCTGCCACTAGCGTGTCCGATCCCTTAATAATCTTATATGTTTCAATAAGATCCCCTCCCATCATTCTAAATTCCAGTGTATACAAGCCAAGTCGCTCCATTCTTTCAACATATGTCAGTCCCGCCATCCCAGGAATTAACCTCGTGAACCTACGCTGCACACCCTCAATAGTAAGAATGTCCTTCCTCAAGTTTGGAGACCAAAACTGCACACAATACTCCAGATGTGGTCTCACTAGGGCCCTGTACGACTGCAGAAGGAACTCTTTGGTCCTATACTCAACTACTCTTGTTATGAAGGCCAACATGCCATTAGCTTTTTTCACTGCCTGCTGTACCTGCTTGCTTACATTCAGTGACTGATGAACCAGGACACACAGATCGCGTTGTACTTCCTCCTTTCCTAACTTGACACCATTCATATAATAATCTGCCTTCCTGTTCTTGCAACCAAAGTGGATAACCTCACATTTATCCACATTAAACTGCATCTGCCATGCTTCTGCCCACTCACCCAACCTATCCAAGTCACCCTGCATCCTCATAGCATCCTCCTTACAACTCACACTGCCACCCAGCTTTGTGTCATCTGCAAATTTGTAAATCCCTTCATCTAAACCACTAACGTATATTGTAAATAGCTGTGGATCAAGCAGCGACCCTTGCGGTACCCCACTCAGGGAACCGCTAATCCCAACTCTTTGTTTCCTGCCTGCCAAGCAATTTTCTATCCATGTCAACACCCTATCCCCAATACCATGTGCTCTAATTTTGCCCACTAATCTCCTATGTGGCACCTTATCGAGCCTTTCTGAAAGTCCAGGTACATTACATCCACTGGGTCTCCCTTGTCCATTTTCCTAGTTACATCCTCAAAAAATTCCAGAAGATTAGTCAATCATGATTTCTCTTTAGCAATTCCATGCTGACTCGGACGATCCTGCTACTGCTATCCAAATATGCCGCTATTTCATCTTTTATAATGGACTCCAGAATTTTCCCCACCACCAATGTCAGGCTAACTGGTCTATAATTGACTTTCAGAAGGCTTTCGACAAGGTCCCACATAAGAGATTAGTATGCAAACTTAAAGCACACGGTATTGGGGGTTGAGTATTGATGTGGATAGAGAACTGTGCCTCTCGATGTTAGGCCACGGGGGAGGCGACATGGAAAAAGTCACCTCTCGGTGGAGGAGGCGACCAAAACGGTTTCCCCCTTACCCCCCCCACACCACCCCCCCCCACACAAGACACACCGAGAAACATTAAAGACATACATTAAGACACACACTAAAAAAACAACACTGCCGGCTTGCAGTGCCCCCACCGACCAAGTGACTATCTGAATCTGCCCTCTGCCCTCTCTGCCCTCTTCCCTCTCAGTCCCTGCCCTCTGCCCTCTCTCTCTACCCCCCTCCCTCTCCCTCGCTAGCCGCGCCTGTGAGTTGGAGGCTAAGCGTGAGTGGATAGGGTGGAGGATGGGGTAAAAGGAGCGAATTATTAATATTAATATAATGTCAAGGGGGGTGGTTAGTATGTGTGTGACGCCACAGTCTGCACCCCCCCCCCCCCCCCCCCCCCCCCCCCCCCCCCCGCCCCACCCACACAACCGTGCGTTGAGGGGACGAGACCCAATGGGTCCCACTTGGTCTAGTAAACAATAAAACAGCGGTTTAAAAACATACTTTAAAACTTTATTATATGACATAACTTTATTTTATGACACAAAAAACACTCATTCACACAAATTATCCCAGTGGACAAGGTAAACACTTTGTAAGTGAACAAGTTAAACAATGTATCAACTAAAACTCATGAACTATATGTGTACTAAAAGATACTGGAGTAAATCACATTCATATTCATTTATAAATGAAAGAGCAATCTTTACAAAATTAGACTTTAGATGTAGATCCATGATAGTCAGGTGCATGTGTGATTATGTTACAAGATTGGCACCATATCTGCCTTCTCTAGCAACCAAAGCTGAATACCCCAAGGTAACTAGAATATTGTTATTTGAGCCACAAATGAAGCAAGATGCCGAACCTGTTTAGATCACCTAAAGAAATCTCAAAAATTCCCATTTTGACATTGATTTATTTCATGGAGCCTTATTTGCTGTACTTAAGGTATAAAAAAGCTCCTCATTGTTCAATAACAACAATACTTTTATTTTGTGCATGTCTTTGGAACATGGAATTCATTGCCACGGAAAGGTATGGAAGACAAGTCAATGGATATTTTTAAGGCAAAGATAGATAGATTTTTGATTAGTATGGGTGTCAGGGGTTATGGGAAGAAGGCAGGAGAATGGGGTTAGGAGGGAGAGATAGATCAGCCATGATTGAATGGCCGAGTAGACTTGATGGGCCGAATGGCCTAATTCTTCTCCTATCACTTATGATCCTATGACCTTATAGAGCCATAGGGTGATACAGTGTGTGGAAACAGGCCCTTCACTAGTCCCACTTGCCTGCGCTTGGTCCATATCCCTCCAAACCTGCCCTATTCATGTACCCGTCTAACAGTTTCATAAACAATGGGATTGTCCCAGCCTCAACTACCTCCTCTGGCAGCTTGTTCCATGCACCCACCATCCTTTCTTTGAAAAAGTTACCTCTTGGATTCCTATTAAATCTTTTCCCGTTCACCTTGAACCTATGCCCTCTGGTCCTTGATTCTACTACTCTGCGCAAGAGACTCTGTGGTATCCAATATATTCCTCTCATGATTTTGTACACTCCTATAAGATCACCCCTCATCCTCCTGCGCTCCATGGAGTACAGACCCAGCCTACTCAACCTCTCCCTATAGCTCACACCCTCTATTCCTGGCAACATCCTCGTAAATCTTTTTTGAACCCCTTCAAGCTTGTCAATATCTTTCCTATAACACGGTGAATAAAACTGAACACAATATTCTAGATGCGGTCTCACCAACATCTTATACAATTGCAACATGACCTCCCGACTTCTATATCTATTATGATGCAGTCTCTGCCGCACTGATTATCTCACATCTCACAGATATGTGGACCCATTTATGATGTGGGACTTAATGAGGGCAAACTACCGCATTGAGGATAGCCAGACATAGAAGACCACTATTTCACCAATCCCCGGTGTCATTATTGCGCTCAATGGCAGCCTTTTATGCAGCTGGACAATCACAACCATGGATGAATGCCTGGAATCAACAATCTTCGCAGTGATCAGCGTGACGATGATGTGCAATTGTGAACATCTTATGTTACCGACATTACCACTTTACCACTTCTTTAACAGGAAGCTCAATTGCACAACATATAACCATATAACCATATAACAATTACAGCACGGAAACAGGCCATCTCGGCCCTACAAGTCCGTGCCGAACAAATTTTTTTTCCCCTTAGTCCCACCTGCCTGCACTCATACTATAACCCTCCAGAAATAGTGGTCTTCTATGTCTGGCTATCCTCAATGCGGTAGTTTGCCCTGATTAAGTCCCACATCATAAATGGGTCCACATATCTGTGAGATGTGAGATAATCAGTGCGGCAGAGACTGCATCATAATAGATATAGAAGTCGGGAGGTCATGTTGCAATTGTATAAGATGTTGGTGAGACCGCATCTAGAATGCATTTCGTTGTCTCTGTACTGTACACTGACAATGACAATTAAAATTGAATCTGAATCCATTCCCTTCTCATCCATATGCCTATCCAATTTATTTTTAAATGAACCTGCCTCCACCACTTCCACTGGAAGCTCATTCCACACCGCTACCACTCTCTGAGTAAAGAAGTTCCCCCTCATATTACCTCTAAACTTCTGTCCCTCAAATAATTCTGTCCCTCAAAACATCAAATAATCATTCATCCAATTTAGTGAATTTTTACGGAGGTGCCGAAAGTGGTTGCACAGTGTGGTACCTCATGACTTTCTGGTGCACCTAAATCAGCAGTCTAATAGTTTCATTGTTTTTATTACAGTGGTTAGCTCTGAAATTCCAGATGTATTTAATTATATAAATTTAAATTCCGCAGGTCTCACGATAGGTTTTAATCCAGGTCCCTGCAACATTGGTCTAATCCAGTTAATTATCCGCAGTGACCCCTAGTATTTCTGCATCTTTTCCCAACAATCCCAACCCATTCCCACCCTCCCACATCCCGATCTACCCAGTTGTGTTGTAGCTCCGTTGAAAAATCTAATAGCAGGTTAAGCTGTCAAGTGAACATCCTTCTTGAAGAGAAGGATGTTCTCAATTAAACAAATTAAACAATTGGGTATGAAGAAGGGACTCGACCCGAAACATCACCCATTCCTTCTCTCCAGAAATGCTGTCTGTCTCGCTGAGTTACTCCAGCATTTTGTGTCTAACCTCAATTAAACAAAGCTGTTTGGTACAACAATGTATCAAACATCATATCACATGGCACACTCAGCTCTGGAAGGTACACTTGCATTATTGGCACTGGTGCTTTGTCTTTCATGAGCCTTTGTAGATGCGGTTGGTAGATTCCTCTTTCCACTTCAACTTGAACCAAAGCCATATTAGTAAGGATTGTCAGCTTGGGAAGTAGGAATGGAAGCTGAGTTAGTGACTTAGCCTGCTCAAGTGGTGGAGAGTGCGTTTCTAACTGCTCCTGACCTCAGGCTCCAAAGGCACAAAGTTAAATAACGTACTTCATTGACAGATACTGTTGCTTGAGCTGCCTTTACCCAGAAAAAAACTGTACTCCTAATATCATAGTCATAAAGTCATGCAGCATTGAAACAGGCCCATCAGCCCAACTTGCTCACGCCGACCAACATGTCCCATCAACACTAGTTCTATCTGCTGGAGCTTGGCTCGTATCCATCTAAACTTGTCCTATCCATGTTCCTGTGTAAATGTTTCTTAAATGTTGTTCCTCAACTACCTCCTCCAACAGCTCATTCCATACACCCACCACTCTTTGTGTTAAAAAGTTACCCCTCAGGTTCCTATTAAATCTTTCCCAACTCACCTTACACCATGTCCTCGGGTTTTTGATTCCACTACTCTGGGCAAAAGACCCTGTGCATTTACCAAATCTATTCCTCTCATGATTTTGTGGTGCAATGGTAGAGTTGCTGTCTTACAGTGCTGGAGACCCGGGTTCATTCCTAACTACAGGTACTTGTCTGTATGGAGATTGTTCATTCGTCCCCTTGACCAGTGTGGGTTTTCTCCAGGATCTCCGGTTTCCCCCCACACTCCAAAGATGTACAAGTTTGTAGGCTAATTGGCTTGGTATAATTGTAGATTGTCCTTGGTGTGTAGGACAGTGTTAGTGTGCGGGAATCGCTGGTCGGCGCGGACTTGGTGGGCTTAAGGGCCTGTTTCCGCACTGTGTCTCCAAACTATACTAAACTAAATTAAAGAGGCAGCGAGAGGCCCAAATCAACTGCAGCCTTTCTGATGAGGGTGCTTCCACACAGCTCTTGGCTGGGGATGTCTCGGATTTAGAACCAGCAGCAATGAGGGAAAAGCAAAGTTGGTATGTGATGCGAATGGGATATGTCTGCTGCCTTTATCTGTCTAGATGGTAACAAATCCAAAACATTTCTCCGTGCTGTCAACTGTTCTCATTCCATGATCTCCATTTAATTTACGCTGCAGTTGAGTGTGATTGGCATTAATTTGCGATCTGTATCATGTGACCTACTGCTCTGTGATACGGCATTGTTTACTGTGGAACATTCTGACACTGCAAGAAAGCCATTGTGAAAAAGCTTCCAAGCCTTGGACATGGGAGACACAAGGAACTACAGATGCTGGAATTTATTGTAGAACACAAAATGCTGGAGTAATTCAACAGGTCAGGCATAATCTTTGGAGGGCATGGATGATGTTTCGGGTCAGGACCCTTCTTCAAACTGATTGGAGTAGGGGGGAGAAAGCTGGAAAAGAGAAGTGGGAGCGAGAGACAGTTGGCAAGTGCTGGAATAACTGAACGAGTCAGGCAGTATCTGTGGAGGACAGGACAGGCGGTGCTTTGGAAGCATCACCCCTTCTTTTACCCCCATCTCTCCTGTGCCCTCTCCCACTCTAGTGCTCACCCATCCACTATCTCCCCCCCCCCCCTCCCCAAATCCATCCATCTATATCTCTCCCTCTGGTTTTATGTTTCACTCCTCCTCTCCTTATCTGACATCTTTGTCTCCTTTTCTTCTCTAGTCTCTCTATCTATCTGCCAATCAAACCCCCTCACCTGTATCCACCTATCACTCTCAGGGCTTTGATCCACCCCCACCTCTTTTCCAGCTTTCGCTGCCCCCCCCCAATACAAAGTCTGAAGAAGGGTCTCGACTCAAAGCTCCGCCTAGCCATGTCCTCAACATATACTGCCTGACTCGTTGATTTACTCCAGCACTTTGTGTTCACAAGTTCACAAGTTATAGGAAAGAATTAGGCCATTCAGCCCATCAAGTCCGCTCTGCCATTCAACCATGGCTGATCTCTGCCTACTAATCCCATCTTCTTGCCTTCTCCCCATCATCCTTGACACCCGTTCTAATCAAGAATTTGTCTATCTCTATCTTAAAAATATCCACTGAAAATATTTCAGGTTTCAGGTGTTCAGGTGTTCTAGGCCTAATCATGAAAAAAAACATCCTTATTAGTTCGAGTTCGTGCTACTGTCCATATTTCAGCATTTTAGAGACTGAAAGAGACAGGCTAAAATACAATTTCCCCGTCTTCAAATATTTGAACAAATAAGGCTGGACCAAACAAAAACAAACTATGTTTAATTAGTGCACAACGATTTTAGTTTAAATGAAGACTAAGCAAGATAAGGAATACTGGAACTGACATACACCTTAATTAAACAAAATTAAGCCCCCCCCAAAGAACAGGGAATATATTTGTAAAACATATTTGCCGATAGGAAATGTTCAGTTAACCTGATGGGCACAAATTTTATAATGGATTTTGCTGAATGTACTGACTAGGAAGGGAAGTTTTCTACTGAATAGTCAGTATTTTCCCAAAATGAACACGGTAAAATCAGCTTATTTTCATATGAATTGCGACATAGTAGGAGGTCATTCAACCGATCAGACCCATGCTGGCTCCCAGCAGAGCAATCCCATCCCCCCAACTCCATTTTCCCTATCATCCTGCAATTTATTATTGCTCACATGCTCCCATCAACTCCCATTGATTTGCTTGTCCTATGGCTACATTAATTTACTATCACCAATTAACCTAGTAGTTTAGGGGGTTGCACGGTGGCGCAGCGGTAGAGTTGCTGTCATACAGCGACAGAGACCCGGGTTGATCCTGACTATGGGTATTGTCTGTGCGGTATTTGTACATTCTCTACAATAAATCAATGGTGTCAGATTAGGAAAAGGGAAGTGCAACGAGACCTTGTTTTCTCCGGGTGCTCCGGTTTCCTTCCACACTCTGAAGACGTACAGGTTTGTAGGCTAATTGGCTTGGTAAAATTGTAAATTGTTCCTCGTGTGTGTAGGATAGTGTTAATGTGGGGGGATCGCTGGTCGGCGTGGACTCGGTGGGCCGAAAGGCCTGTTTCTGCGCTGTATCTCTACATTAAACTAAACTAAACTTTGTGAGATGTGGGAGATGTAGGTTATCCACTTTGGCGGCAAGAACAAGGGGACAGATTAATAAATCAATGGTGTCAGATTAGGAAAAGGGAAGTGCAACGAGACCTTGTACACCAGTCACTGAAAGTAAACATGAAGGTACAGCAGGCAGTGAAGAAATCTAATGGCACGTTGGCCTTCATAAGGAGAGGATTTGAGTATAAGAGTAAAGAGGTCCTTCTGCAGTTGTACAGGGCCCTAGTGAGACCACATCTGGAGTATTGTGTACAGTTTTGATCTCCCAATTTGAGGAAGTACATCCTTGCTATTGAGGCAGTACAGCGTAGGTTCACGGGGTTAATCCCTGGGATGGTGGGACTGTCATATAAGGAAAGATTGGAAAGACTGGACTTGCATTCACTGGAATTTAGAAGGATGAGAGGATATCTTATAGAAACATATAAATTTATAAAAGGACTGGACAAGCTACATGCAGGGAAAATGTTCCCAATGTTGGGGGAGTCCAGAACCAGGGGCCACAGTCTAAGAATAAAGGGGAGGCCATTTAAAACTGAGATGAGAAAAAAACATTTTCATCCGGAGAGTTGTGAATTTGTGGAATTCTTTGCCACAGAAGGCAGTAAAGGCCAATTCACTGGATGAATTTAAAAGAGAGTTAGATAGAGGTCTAGGGGCTAGCGGAATCAAGGGATATGGGGAGAAGGCAGGCATGATCACAATGAATGGCGGTGCTGGCTCGAAGGGCCAAATGGCCTCCTCCTGCACCTATTTTCTATGTTTCTATGTTTATAACACCTGGCTGGAAACCCACGTGACCAAAGGGAGAATGTGCAAATGTCCAAATATGAAAGCTGTGAAATCAATGCCCAAGTATGGTTTAGATCTAACTTGGGATCAAATATTGAATCTGGATAATAAAGAATAGAAGCCAGTTCCAAGAAGCTGAAGTAATGTTTGAAAAGTAAATCATTAAATGAAGTGAAATTAATTTCAAACTAAACAACCCAGGAAAATAGTATTTGGCATCATGTGGTGACTTGCCACATTCATACTTGTCAAGTGCTGCTGAATGACAACAAGGAGACTTTGCATCATCTGCGGCCATTGACAGCACCCTGCCAGGTTTCTCCAGTGACATTGGACAAGAAAGGAATGTGGTCCATAAGACAGGGAAGATTTGGCGTTCCTCATCGAAAAATGCCACGTGTTTATTAATATCCACTGAAACCTCATTAACAACCCAATGAGACATCAGTTTGTTGCCTTGTTCAAATAAAACCTGATACAAAAAGGAATTTTAAACATTTATCAATTAAAATTAAAACCACTAAACATTGGTGAAAGAGTGAGTGAGCGAGAAAGAGCAATGCATTTTGTTATCATGGGGTGACCCATTCTACCTGCTAGGAGTCATAAAGTGAATTCATTACAGGATGTACAATGACCAATTTATACAAAGCCAACTCCCATAAAGAGTGGCGTGTCAATGACTGGATGAACCTGGTGCTGTGATGTTAATTGAAATATTGATCAAGAGAATTCCTCTGGTCATCTTCAAAATCGTCCCATCAGATCATAAGTATCACATAGAGTGAACAGAGGATATGTTCATAGATAGTGTACTGTTTCATCCAAAAGATGATGTATCTGATGGTGCAGAACGCCCTCAGTACTGCACTAGTGTGCCGAGATACAACATAGCACATATATTTCTGGAACTGAACTGTTTCCAGCCCTTCATTAGAGCTCCAGGAACATTCACAGCTCTTTATTTTGATCTGGTCTTTAGTCAAAGAAAATTGTGAGTAACACCACTGAGATGGAGTCCCAGAACTGAGTTAATTATTTTAATAATTATTAACAACTGGCAAGCAATTCAAAGGGGCAGCACAGTGGCACAGCAATAAAGTTGCTGCCTTACAGCGCCAGAAACCTGGGTTTGATCCTGACTACTGGTGCTGTCTGTACGGTGTTTGTACGTTCTCCCTATGACAATGTGGGTTTACTCCAGGTACTACCCCTGTTTCCTCCCACACTCCAAAGACGTACAGATCTGTAGGTTAATTGGCTTCTGTTAACTGTAAAGATTTTCCCTAATGTGTAGGATAGTGCTGATATATGGGGTGATCGGTGGTTGGTGTGGACTCGGTGGGTCAAATGACCTGCTCCCACACTGTATCTCAAAAGACTAAATATTGTCTACTTCTATTAGAAATGGACAAGCTGTTTTAGGTTAAAGTCATAGCTTCCAATTTTTAAATTACACATTCTCCTGTGCCTTCATGAGTACTTCTGACAGATCTATTTGTTGTTGATAGCTAATTCACTTATCGCCCTTCATCTCAGTTGAATTTTGTTGTTGAAAAGGTTTTCTCTCTCAATTAATCACAGCTAACAATATATATAGTGATGACACATCAAAGCTCCAGAGGATGTATGAACCTCCACGTACAGGTTTGGCTCACTAATGTGTAGGAAGAAACTGCAGATTCTGGTTGAAACCAAAGATAGGCACAACAAGCTGGAGTAACTCAATGGGTCAGGCAACATTTCTGGTGAAAAGGAGAAGGAGTAGTTGAAGGTCGAGATCCTTCTCCAGAAATGCCCTTCGTTTGCATAGGGAGTGGATGCAAAAATGGGATAACATGGGTCTAGTGTGAATGCGTAATCGCCTGTGCCTTCTGTCCCCTCCCCACGCCAACTCTTGTTCAAGCCGCAATAATCGGGGACTTGTTCGCGCTGCCAGTCCTGGAATACTCACTCGCTGTCAACGAGGAAACTCACTCGCTGTCAACGAGGAAGAGATTACATTTAAGATGGAGATGAAATTAAACAAAGTGGAGATGTGATTGAGATTGATTTAGATGTGGCCATCATAGGGATGATTACATATTCCACCAGTTTAATCAAACCAAGAGCAGGAAAATTGGAGGAGGTGGGGACTCCCAACGCCCTGCCCATGGAAGTCTAGGATAACAATGAATAATAATCCAAAATTTACAGCAGTGTGCATTGATGCAGAAAGATAAAATCAAACACAATCAGGTGTCAATGACCAGATAATGTTGACTAGATACTTTGCAGTAAAAAATGTAACTACCGACAAAATATAACCCAAAATCACAGGTCATTTAGCAAATTATTCACAATATTAACCAAAAGATTATTACATCCTCTATTTCTTTCAATGGAGAAACTATATTGTTCACGTGTCTCAATGTATTCTGTGCCTTACAAGATAGATATAAGTTGAACTAGTAGTCATAGTTATAGAGTAATCTGGGCATTCATCCCATCTATTTCACTCATTATTTTATACATCTCTTCACCCTTCACTTTCCTATGCTCCAAGGAATAAAGTCCCAGCCTCTCTCTGTGGCTTAGTCCCTCAAGTCCTGGCAACGTCCTGTGGAATTCGCTGCCACAGAAAGTAGTTGAGGTCAGTTCATTCAGGGGCGGAAAACCCGGGGGGGGGGGGGGGGGGGGGGGGGGGGGGGGGGGGGGGGGGGGGGGGGGGGGGGGGGGGGCAGAGGGGACATGTCCCCCCCATGTTTTGAGAGGTGGGCGACATCCCCGCTGGGTTAACCTGCCTGGGCTTGCAGGAAATGTGACCAGCACGGAGAAGCAGCGCTGGTATCCCGTCAGTCCAGACAGGGCTGTTAGTTAACCCGGTGAGACAGGCAATTGAGCTGCATTTAGCGCTGGATTGAGCCTCCGAAGCCTCGCGCGCGGCCGCCAAAAAACTTGTCCCCCGTCCCCTCCATGTTTTGATAGTGAGTTCCGTTCTTGATTGGCTATATTTAAGAGGGAGTTAGATGTGGCCCTTGTGGCTAAAGGGATCAGGGGGTATGGAGAGAAGGCAGGGATGGGATACTGAGTTGGATGATCAGCCATGATCATATTGAATGGCGGTGCAGGCTTGAAGGGCCGAATGGCCTACTCCTGCACCTATTTTCTATGTTTCAATCCTCATAAATGTTGTCAGCGCCCTTTACAGCTTAATGGCATATTTCCTATAATTAGGTGACCGAAACTGAATACGATATCCCAACGATGTTATTTGAATACTTCTACAGATGATTAATTCAAGTAATTATCTTTGGATCAATCTTTACATGATTTACTTATAAGATGAGCAATTTGATCATTTCTTTCTCATCCTTATAAGGTTATTGCTACAATATGTACTGTGAAAAGAAAGAGGTGGGCGATCCAGTAACTTCACAATCTTTTTGTTTATATCTACTTTTCTGGTGAAACAGTTAATGGTTAAAGTATTTCTCCTTGAAGACAGAAACTCCTTGAAACTTAGTACTCCGCTTTGAATTAATTGTACAACTGTGCCTATGTTTTGTACTTTTCACTTTAAAAATACATCATGGGAACAGACCCGCCTGGTCATGTTAGTTATCCCACATTCTTATCCACTCCCTGAGCACTAGGAGCAATTTAAGTGGCCAATTAATCTACAAACCCACACAGCTTTGGGATGTATGTGGAAACCAGAGCACCCAGAGGAAACCTATATGGTTGCTGGGAGAACTTGCAAACTCCTAATAGACAACTCCCAAGGTCAGGATGGAAACTAGGTTCTTGCTCAGTGGGGCAGCAGCTCTACCAGCTGCACCATTGTGCTGCATTTCTCTTATCTTCCTTATTTTCATTCAAAGCTTTCCACCTCCATCTACTCAGGGCAGATCACCTGTGACTAGCCAGCCTTCACCACCTTCTACTCTTTGGTATCCATATTACTGAAGAGAACCTCTTTTCCAACTCACCCCTCCCCTCCTTATCTGCAACTTGAAGCATGTCTGATCTGCAAACTTTCCTGGTTCTGCTGAAAGGTCATCAAACTGAAATGTTAACCGTGTTTCTTTCTCTGTGGATATGGTCTGACCCATTCAGTATATATAGCATTTGTGGATTTTATTTCAGATCTCCAGCCACTGCAGTGTTTAGCTTTCTGATAGTTTCTTCGTACTCCCATGAAATGCAAGGATTTTTTAAACGTAACATAGCTCACTTGTAGTAAAAGATAAATCCATAAGTTGTTTGTGTGGCATGATGGTACAGTTGATAATGATGATTCCTACGAAGTGATTGTACATGAAGTCATATAGAGATACAGCATGGAAACTGCCCCTTCAGCACAATGAGTGGTGACCTATTTATACCAATCCTACCAATTTATTTATTATTTATGATCTATTTATACTAATCCTTCCCTAACCCGTTTTTATCTTGTGATATTCCTATCATCTCTCCCAAGTTTCTAACTTTCATGTATACACTCAGGTAAATTCACCACCACTAATTAACCTACCAATCCACAAGTCTTTGAGCTGGGATGTGGATTCTGGAGCCCCCAGTGAAAACCTGGCAGTCACAGTGGGAACGTGCAAACTCCACACGTACAACATTGCAGATTAGATTTGAACCCAGGTAACTGGTGCTGTGAGACAGTGACACTACCCGCTGTGTTATCGTGCTGCCCCAAATTATCAACAGTGCTGGACATCTTCATTAGGTTGATAGATTGAACACCAATTTTCCAGCAACTGATGGTCCTCCCACGCCTATAATCCATGCAAAATTACGAGAGCTCAATTGAAATTACCTGAGCGGCCATAGGTGGCATTGTGACTGGCGAGCGCTCTTCCCAGTCATGTCCCTCTGTCGTGAAAGAATCAATATGGTCTGTTGAGCATTAAGTATTGTCGTTGCATTATCACATGACCTCTGTAGGTGCGGAAGAACGGATAATCCAGGAAGGAGTGTGCCAGAAAATCGTTGATCAACCTGTAATAGCATGTGCTGGGGCTGGACATAAACATGGAGTGTGCAGTCGGCAACAGTTAGATACAATATGATGTTCACTCCCACATACCTCCAATGGCTCCTGGGCGGCAGCTTGAAGTCATCATGGGGACAACACAGAATCCCTTTAAAGGTAATCTTCAACCTGTGTGAGCATGAAATACAAGGCACTTCTTCAAAATATCAGACTGATTGATTGATTGATAGATTTATCTATCTATCTATCTATCTATCTATCTATCTATCTATCTATCTATCTATCTATCTATCTATCTATCTATCTATCTATCTATCTATCTATCCTTAACTAAAACTCTTATCATGTCCATTTCTGGTTTGCGTTGTTTTTAAATGTTCGCAAAAATGGTACGCGATAGCGTTACGATTTTTCACCACCTTACTCGCCATTCTCCTGTGCTGCATGTGCATCAAGGTTTGTTCTGATCGGTGGAATATTACAAAAGTTATGAAGGTTTAAATATCGTAAATACCACCCCTTCCAGCACCCACTGTCAATCACCGGTAGCGTGGAGAATAAAGCTGAAGGAGCGGAGTGAGCAGAGTGTGGAGAGCGAGCTGCGATGAGTCGAGAGCCACTGAGTAAGTGCGGCTGGCAGGCAGCCGGTGAGTGAGTGAGTGCAGCCAGCAGGCAGCCAGTGAGTGGGGGAAATCGGGAATCGGGAGTGAGTGCGACCGGGAGCTGTTGAGTGAGTGCGGCCGGGAGCTGTTGAGTGAGTGCGGCCGGGAGTGAGTGAGCAGTCGGGAGCCAGTGATTGAGGGCGGCAGGGAGCCATTGAGTGAGTGTGGGCCGGGAGCCGTGAGTGTGGTGGGGAGCCGGTGAATGAGTGCGGTCGGGAGCCGGTGAGTGAGTGTAGTCGGGAGCTGTTGAGTGAGTGTGGCTGGGAGCCGGGGCTGGGAGATGCTGAGTGACGCTGGTGCCACTTGGTGAGGCCGTATCACCCGCCCCCCACCTCGTCAACACCCCCCGCCCACACACTCCCATCCCCCTCCCACACACACCCCTCCCCCCGCCCCCCACACACACTAATTTGAGCTAAAATTAGGAATCAGCACAATGGAGCAATACTTAGTACTGCTGCCACACAACTCCAATGATCTGCATTTGAACCTGACCTTGGGTGCCATCTGTGCGGAGTTTGTATATTTTCTCTTAGCATGGGTCCCTGCTCCCTGCTCCCTTCTCCAAGCTACTTCACTTTCCTCTCACATCCCAAATGCAGCTGCTACTTTAGGTGGGTGAGATATAAATAGGGAGGTGAGATATAAATGAATACAAGAATTTTATCTCTCCCAACTCACCTTATATTCAGTTCCGTCAAGCATCACACAGCAAGTAGAGACACCTCCTTTCTGTGCCCGAAACACGGGTCCAATTCTGACCTTGGGTGCTGTCAGTGTGCAGTTTGCTCTTCTCCTTGAGATTGTGTGGGTTTTCCTCCTGGTGCTCTGGTTTCCTTTAAATGTACTTTGACCGTTGTTAACAAAAAACCCAGGTCATTATATTCCTTCCCATCCGAAGCATCCCTTCTCCGGTCACTTTCCCTTGCAACCACAAGAAATGCTACACTTGTCGCTTTACCTCCCCTCTTGACTCCATTCAAGGACCCTAGCAGTCTTTCCAGGTGCGACAGAGGTTCACCTGCACCTCCTCCAACCTCATCTATTGCGTCTGCTGCTCTAGATGTCAGCTGCTCTACATCAGTGAGACCAAGGGTAGGCTTGGCGATCGCTTCGCCGAACACATCCGCTCGGTTCTCAATAACCAACCTGATCTCCCGGTGGCTCAGCACTTCAACTCCTCCTCCCATTCCGAATCCGACCTTTCTGTCCTGGGCCTCCTCCATGGCCAGTTAGAGGACCACCGTAAATTGGAGGAGCAGCACCCCATATTTCGCTTGGGCAGTTTGCATCCCAGCGGTATGAACATCGACTTCTCTAATTTCAGGTAGTCCTTACTCTCTCCTCCCCCTCTCAGCTCTCCCTCAGCCCTCTGGCTCCACCTCTTCCTTTCTTCCTCCCGCCCCCCACCCTCACATCAGTCTGAAGAAGGGTTTCAACCCGAAACGTTGCCTATTTCCTTCGCTCCATAGATGCTGCTTCACCCTCTGAGTTTCTCCAGCATTTTTGTCTACCTTTGATTTTCCAGCATCTGCAGTTCCTTCTTAATTATTATATACCTTGCCCAATAAACAAAACTGATGGATCGTAAAACAGTTAAATATATATTTTTGTGTATCCTTTTGTGGAATCCAGTTGGCCAAGCAGAGCAAGTTGATTTTTTTGTTGTCCAGACCATTTATTCTCAATGCTAAGGAATATTATTTAATGCCCAATATTCAACTGTGTTTTGGTGTTTGAAAGCTGAATTGTGCACGGGTCAAATAGAAGTGTTTTAATGCTCATTGATGCACAGGTAAAAAAAAGCTAGGCCTTCCCTCGAAGGGCCGAATGGCCTATTCCTGCACCTATTTTCTATGTTTCCCTCTTTGTTGAGGTAGATCTTTAAATTAGCAGTTTATTTTCTGCTAAATAAATCATCGTTAAGGCATCATGTTCATTTATTCTTTTGAAGCCTAACTGATAAAGTATTATTAACATTATCTACAGTCAAACATTTATACCTAAACTAATATTAAATTTGCTAAACTTAAGCACTCTTACTTTCTTTGAGACAGGGGTCTTACTATAACTTAATATGTTGGCACTGTGAATCTACTGATATGACAATGCTTATATTTACCATAAAAATTGTTATGGCACAATAATGTTTAAAAACCTGTGGTGCTGGTGCAAGTAAGAATTTCATTGTTCCATTTCGATCAATATGGCAATAAAATACTTTTGACTCTTGATTCTAATCATTCAAGCTTGCCATCACAATTGTTTCCAGATTTGATAAGGTTTAATGGAAATGGCTAGTTTTGTTTTGGAAGGTAATGAATACACAAACATTAATGCAAAAGTTAATTTTGGAGAAACCAATGTGAGGAGAAGTGATTTTTAAAAGTTCACAAGAAGTGTGACCATCAAGTTACTGCACATACTATGCATGTAATCGGCAAGATCTGGGTTTTTAACCCAGTGTCTGTTGACATACAAGCTACAAATATAAATCCAACATGAGGGGAAGGAAAAAGAGTTGAAACAATAAAATAATATATTTTCACTTGCACAGACCCAAACATTCAAGAGCAGAAGTTCACACAATCTCCAGATATGCTGCCTGTCCTGCTGAGTTACTCCAACATTTTGTGTCTATCTTCATGATAAGGGACTTGTTAGTTAGGGGGGACAGATAGGAGATTCTGTGGCAGCAATCGAGAATTCATGATGATGTGTTTTCTCCTTGGTGCCACGGTCCAGTATATCTCAGTAGAGCTGTACAACATTCTCAAGGGGGAGAGTGAAGAGCCAGAAGTCAATGTGCATGAATAATACAAATAACTTGAGTAGGAAAAGGGATGAGGCCCTGCAAAATGAATATAGGGAGTTATAGGCAAAAGGATAATAAAGAACACCTCCCTGGGAGTGACCTGATTACTCCTGGTGCCACGTCCTAATGAGGGTATGAAGAGAAATAGGGCAGATGAATATGTGGCAGGGGAATATGTGGCAGAGGAGCAGGTGCAATGGGCAGGGCTTCAGATTTTTGAACCATTGGGATTTCTTCTGGGGAAATGGTGACCTGTACACAAGGTTAAGAGTTTAAGAAGGAACTGCAGATGCTGGAAAATCGAAGGTACATAAAAATGCTGGAGAATCTCAGCGGATGCAGCAGCATCTATGGAGCGAAGGAGATAGGCAACGTTTCGGGCCAAAACCCTTCTTCAAACTGAAGAAGGGTTTTGGCCCAAAATGTAGCCTATCTCCTTCGCTCCATAGAAGCTGCTGCACCCTCTGAGTTTCTCCAGCATTTTTGTGTACCTGTACAAGAGGGATGGGTTGCACCTGAATTGGAGGGGAGCCAATATTCTGGCAGGCTAGTTTGCCAGTGCTACTCAGGTGGGTATGAACTAGATAGGCAGGGGGGTGGGATCCAATGCAGGACTGAGGTGAGTGAGAGGCTGGAAGTGTGGTCCGGAAGGTGATGAAAGAAAGTTCAGCGGACAGGATAGGCAGGAGCGTGGCAGGTAAGGAGAAAGGAATGTTGGATTGAATTACATTTATTTTAATGCAAGAGGTTTGACAAGTAAGGTGGTTGAACTTCGGGCATAGTTAGGTACGTGCAACTGGGATGTTGTAGCTAATACGGAAGCCAGGTTAAGTAAGGAGCAAGACTGGCAGCTAAATGCTGCAGGGTTCAGGAGCTGGAGGTAAAAGTGGAGGGGGTGGTGCATTATTGATTAAGGAAAATGTCATGGCAGTTGACAAGACTGCCCCAGAAACAGAACATTTCTGGAAACACTCAGCAGGTCTGGCAGAATCTGTGCAAAAAACAAAAAACCCATTAATGATTCAGATCTGGGACATTTCATCAGAACTAAGAGAGAAAACAAGTTAGTCTAGTTAGCAAAGAAGGTGGGGGACATGATGGGTGGAGCAGCCAACATAATCAAGGACTATTAACAGTCCAGTCATTCCAACCTCTCACCTCTCCCATCGGGCAGAAAATACAAAAGCTTCAAAGCAAGTACCGCCAGATTCAAGAGCGGCTTCTATCCTGCTATTATCAGTCTCACGAACAGCCTGCTCATAAACTAAGGACCTATTTCTGATCTCATAATCCACCTTGTTGCAGTCCTTGCACCTTGTTTTTAATCTGCATTTTCTCTGTAACACTATATTTCGCACTTTATTTATTTTAATCTTTTTCACTACTTGACATGCAAATGCAGGGGAGGATTTGTCTAGATAACACTCAAAACAAAGTTTTCACTCTATCTAGGTACACATGACAATGATAAACCAATACCAATGCTGTACTCCCTCAATAGCAAGAATGTTCTTCCTCAAATTAGGGGACCAAAACTGCACACAATACTCCAGGTGTGGTCTCACTAGGGCCCTATACAACTGCAGAAGGACCTCTTTGCTCCTATACTCAACTCATCCTGTTATAAAGGCCAACATGCCATTCACTTTCTTCACTGCCTGCTGTACCTGCATGCTTATTTTCATTGACTGATGAACAAGGACTCCCAGATCCTGTTGTACTTCCCCTTTTCCCAACTTGACACCATTTAGATAGTAATCTGCCTTCCTGTTTTTGCTACCAAAGTGGATAACCTCACATTTATCCACATCAAACTGCATCTGCCATGCATCTGCCCACTCACCCAATCTGTCCAAGTCACCCTGAAGAAATTAAAATTTTGGAAAAAAAAGATATTTGTTCGAGGCACTTTCAATTTATTCTTATCTTTTCCACACAGATTAAATGAATGGGAGCACACTACCTGTGAAGCTGAGTTGGCCTCGTTTCAGTGCCTTATGGAAGCGTCCCGGACACATTGCCGTGTCCAAGGGTGCAATGGAAAATTAGGTGAATATCCAGCAAATTCCTGACCTCTAGTGCTGCAGGGCACAGGCATACAAGTCAAGAGTGTATTGGGAATAGATAGCAGTCCTGTGCAAAACTACTTGCCAGGCATCAGTATAAAGCAGCCCAATAGCTGGTTATCACTATACTGTTTGTGGGAGCCTGCTATGTACAAATTGATTACTGTGTTCTGCATTATTTTTGAAAAGCCTCACATTGCTCTTCAAAATGAGGGACACAAAAGATGCTATAGGGAGGGATGCAAAATGAGCTATCGAAATGCAGATCAGTTACATCCTTTCAAACTGTGTGAAAACACTCCCGAGTGTGAAAACTCATACCTCCCGATTCAGGGACAGTTCCTTCCCAGCATTTATCAGGCAACTGAACCATCTTATCAACAGCTCAGCCCTGAGCTACGATCTACTTCATTGGAGACCCTCAGACTATCTTTAATTGGACTTTATCTTGCACTAAACATAATTCCCTTTTTCATGTATCTATACATTGCCGACAGCTTGATTGTAATCATGTATTGTCTTTACACGGTTAGCACACAACTAAAACTTTTCACTGCACCTCGGTACACGTGAAACTAAACTAATCTAATCTAAACTAAACTAAACTAAGTGAGAAACAAACAAGGAAGATTGCTTCTCTCTCATTTTGACAACATGTCAAAGCCTCAACCTCAGTGCAGCAATTCCTATTACAATGTGATATTTCCACATGCAGCCTCTTCTGGTGGAATTAGCTAAATTAAGAGATTTTTTTATACTGAAATCTGTCGAGGTGATTATGTTCATCCCACACTGTGCTGCATTTAAACCAGGCTGCAAAAAAACTCAGGAACAATTTGATGCAATTTAAAAATAAATGTTACAGCATTAGAAAGTAAATAATAATTGAATTTGGGTGGTAATGTAATGCTTGGGTTAAGATGACTAAATACAAATTACTCCAATTTGCTTTCATAGATCATGAGGTAATTTGAAGCTCTCAAGTACTTGCAATTCGCAACTTGCAACACACCTTGCTTATTATATACTGCCTTCCATTAAGTAAATCACGGGTACAATGACAAGATACATGGGGTCAAGGAAAGAGCATTCACGTCGCAGCCCTGTTTCCACCAATCTTTCCACCACCATGCACAAGAAGCACAAAAAGCGACAAGACAGACACCATTGTATGCAGATGCCGAAAAGTGTGTTCAGCTCTGGCTGAACAACTTCTGTGCTTGTGTGTGGACTCAATAAGAAGAAGAACAAGAGACATATAACAGTTGCACATAAATAAATTACTCAAGATCCAAAGCATTAAGGAAACTAAAGCTTGCAAGCTAATTACACTGCACTTGAAATATGTATTTGATGCATTTGGTTAAATAACAGACATCTCATTAGTTCCAATTGAATATCATGAGCTAAAAGCCCCGTGGCGGGGGACCAATGATAATTAGTTGATTAAAAATGAAACAGTTGGGTAACTTCTGATTAGACCAGTTAGGATTGAGAGATGAAATCATGAATGCTACCAGCCTAATGTAATATTTCCCCCACCCAATAAATCTAACCAAAAGTTAAAAGTAATCGCATCTTAGAAAATGCATACCAATCCAACAATTATTCTGCTGAGTGCACAGGTTTCATAAATCTTTGAACTACGAAACAGCATTTCTTACTTTAATAAAACAAACTGCAAGCTTTAGACAATTCGTAATCACCTATGTATTCTAAGATCTACTTGAAACGTTGCACCAAATATCTCTTCTTGGACTCGGACTCCAGCAATTGCCACTGCTTCCATGAGTAGAATGCTTTTAAAACCCTTCCTTTCTTACATATAACCATATAACCATATAACAATTACAGCACGGAAACAGGCCATCTCGGCCCTACAAGTCCATGCCGAACAAATTTTTTTCCCCTTAGTCCCACCTGCCTGCACTCGTACCATAACCCTCCATTCCCTTCTCATCCATATGCCTATCCAATTTATTTTTAAATGATACCAATGAACCTGCCTCCACCACTTCCACTGGGAGCTCATTCCACACCGCCACCACTCTCTGCGTAAAGAAGTTCCCCCTCATATTACCCCTAAACTTCTGTCCCTTAATTCTGAAGTCATGTCCTCTTGTTTGAATCTTCCCTATTCTCAAAGGGAAAAGCTTGTCCACATCAACTCTGTCTATACCTCTCATCATTTTAAAGACCTCTATCAGGTCCCCCCTTAACCTTCTGCGCTCCAAAGAATGCTAGCCCTAAACTTGTTCAACCCTTTCTCTGTAACTTAGTTGCTGAAACCCAGGCAACATTCTAATACATCTCCTCTGTGCTCTCTCTATTTTGTTGACATCATTCCTATAATTAGGAGACCAAAATGGTACACCATACTCCAGATTTGGCCTCACCAATGCCTTGTACAATTTTAACATTGCATCCCAGCTTCTATACTCAATGCTCTGATTTATAAAGGCTAGCATACCAAAAGCTTTCTTTACCACCCTATCTATATGAGATTCCACCTTCAAGGAACTATGCACATGAAAGGACTTCATCGAACAATCATAACATAATTATTACTTATTTAATGATGAATCATATTATTGAATCAAGTTGAAGAAGGTAAAACAAACCAATAGAGTAAAGAGTTATTGGTGGGACCAAGCGCAGGCTCAGCAATCGCTTTGCTGAACATCTCTGCTCAGTCCGCCTGAACCTACCTGATCTCCTAGTTGCTAACCACTTTAACTCCCCATCCCATTCCCACACTGACCTTTCTGTCCTGGGCCTCCTCCTTTGTCATAGTGAGGCCCAGCACAAATTGGAGGAACAGTACCTCGTATTTCGCTTGGGCAGCTTACACCCTAGCGGTATGAACAGTGACTTCTCTAACTTCAAGTAACCCTTGCTTTCCCTCTCTCTCCACCCCCTCCCCCTTCCCAGTTCTCCGACCAGTCTTACTGTCTCCGACTGCATTTCATCTCTGTTTGCTTTGTTGTTACCGTCTCCCAAATAACAATGTTCTATTCTATATTTTCCTTGATCTTTATTCCCTTTGACCTGTTTTCACACCATACACTTCCTTATCTACACATTTCCTGATCTATGAACCTTCCACTCCCCTGACATCAGTCTGAAGAAGGGTTTCGACCCGAAATGTCACCCATTCTGTCTCTCCAGAGATGCTGCCTGTCCCGCTGAGTTACTCCAGCATTTTGTGTCTATCTTCGATTTAAACCAGCTTCTGCAGTTCCTTCCTTCACAAAGTAAAGATTTTAGTCTGCTCCCTCATAATGATATTTTAAATGTTCTTTGTGCCATTACAACAGCAAAAATAGAATAAAATTCCATGCAATATCTGCTTGCAAGTAAAAGGTCTGCATTTCTATAGCGAATTTTGCATCTCTTTCAATACATCTGCAAATAATGATGAAATTAACTAAAACAACTGGGGAGCCGTAAATTAAAGTCCCACATGTAATTAGCCTCCTATGTGTGCAATTTGTTCAATCCAATGTTACTTGCTTTACTCCAATGCTCCAACACATCTTATCCTGAAACAATAATGCAGGTGCTTGCAAATAGAAGGTGCAGACACTCTCCTTGTAAAAGCATTAAGTCTTCAAACAAAATTGTAATTTAAAAGCCTTGCCAATTTTATTCAAAGCAATGGCAGTAATAGGTTAACATAACAGGCTGACCATATGAATCGTTGGACTACTTAAGAATGCAGGAATCAAAAACTCAACTTTCTCTTTAAGGTTGGCTCAAGGCCATTCTCTAGCAAGTCTAACATGTCTGCACAACAAATCTTCACCATGTTTTAGAAACATAGACAATAGGTGCAGGAGTAGGCCATTTGGCCCTTCGAGCCAGCACTGCCATTCAATATGATCATGGCTGATCATCCAAAATCAGTACCCCATACTGGCTTTTTCCCCATATCCCTTGATTCCCTTAGCCCTAAGAGCTAAATCTAACTCTCTCTTGAAAACATCCAGCGATTTGGCCTCCACTGCCTTCTGAAGCAGAGAATTCCACAGATTCACAACTCTCTGGGTGAAAAAGTTTTCCTCATCTCAATCCTAAATGGTCTAGCCCTGATTCTTAAATTGTGAGCCCTGGTTCTGGTCTCCCCCAACATCGTAAACATATTTCCTGCATCTAGCTTGTCCAATACTCTAAGAATTTTATATGTTTCTATAAGATACCCTCTCATCCTTCTAAATTCCAGCGAATACAAGCCAAGTTGGCCCATTTTTTCATCATACATCAGTCCCATCATCCTGGAAATTAACCTGGTGAACCTACGCTGCACTCCCTCAATAGCAATAATGTCCTTCCTCAAAGTAGGAGATCAAATTTGCACACAATACTCCAGGTCCTGTACAATCTCACCAGGGCCCTGTACAACTGCAGTAGGACCTCCTTGCTCCTAAACTTAAATCCTCTCACAATGAAGGCCAACATGCCATTGCCTTTCTTCACTGCCTGCTGTACCTGCATGCTTATTTTCAGTGACTGATGTGCAAGCACACGCAGGTCTCGTTGCACTTGCCCTTCTCCTATTCTGACACCATTCAGATAATAATCTGCCTTCCTATTCTTGCCACCAAAGTGGATAACCTCACATTTATCCACATTATACTGCATCTGCCATGCTTTTGCCCACTCACCCAACCTATCCAAGTCACCCTGCAGCCTCATAGCATCCTCCTCGCAGCTCACACTGCCACTCAGCTATGTGTCATCCGCAAACTTAGAGATATTACATTTAATTACCTCATCTAAATCATTAATATATATTGTAAACAAATGGGGTCCCAGCACCGAACCTTGCAGCACCCGACTAGTCCCTGCCATTCTGAAAAGGACCCATTAATTCCTACTGTTTGCTTCCTGTCTGCCAACCTGGTCTCTATGCATGTCAATACTCTACCCCCAATACCATGTGCTCTAATTTTGCAAACTAATCTCTTGTGTGGGACCTTCTCAAAGGCTTTTTGAGAGTCCAGATACATCACATCCACTGACTCTCCCTTATCCATTCTACTTGTTATCAAAAAAATCCAAAACATTAGTCAAGCATGATTTTCCCTTCATAAATCCATGCTGAATTTGACCTATCCCATCACTGCTTTCCAAATGTGCTACTATAACATCTGTAATAATTGACTCCAGCATCTTCCCCACTACCGATGTAAGACTAACTGGTCTATAATTCCCTGTTTTCTCTCTCCCTCCTTTCTTAAAAAGTGGAGTTACATTGGCTACCCTCCAGTCCACAGGAACTGATCCAGAGTCGAGAGAACATTGGAAAATGATCACCAATGCATCCACGAGCTTTCCTGCATCATTAGTGTGATAAAGACCAGATTATCCATTTCTATTTGACTGAAGAATGTTGAGCATGACATCAGGAAGAAACTCTAAAATAATGCAATCTTTTGCTACACCTGAAAAAACAGAAAGGCTCTTTGCTCAACATCTAATCCAAAGGATGTACCTCTGGCAGTGCAACAATCCCTCAAAATGTTTTGAAGTGTTTTTTATGCTTATGTCTCCAGGGTTTAATGGATCCTTGACGAGAAAGTGTGAGGAGTTTAAAGAGGAGGTCATGCACAATATAATATTTCCTGTATGAATGCAAAAGCAATTTATATGTAAAAGCAAAAAGAATTGTGGTTATTATCAGGTAAAGGTGGAATATCTATGAGGGGACCAATCATTTGAATGAGGAGAATGACTTGTGGCTTTTTGACTTGTCTGTAGAGCAGAAATTAAGCTTAGTTTAGTTTAGAGATATAGCATGGAAACAGGCCCACCTTATACGCTCTGATCAACTAACACCCTTACACTAGTTCTATGTTATCCCAGTTTCGCATTTCTTTCTTAATAGTCGTGTAGTTTAGTTTGGAGATGCAGCGTGGAAAGAGGCCCTTCGGCCCACCGAGCCCACACCGTCCAGCGATCCCTGCACATTAACACTATCCTACCCACACTAGGGACAATTTACACTCATACCAAGCCAATTTACCTGCAAACTTGTACCTTTGGAGTGTGGGAGGAAACCAAAGGACTCGGAGAAAACCCATGCTGTCACAGGGAGAACGTGCAAACGCAGTATAAACAGCACCAGTAGTTGGGATCAAACCCGTGTCTCCAGTGCTGCAAGCGCTGTAAGGCAGCAACTCTACCACTGCGCCACCGTGCTGCCCTTCTTTTCTAGTTCTGTGGGTCCTGAGGCGGGGAATGAGGTTGGCATGTGAGCAATAGACTCTCCTTCACTTCCGGTAGGCGGCGCGGCTCTGGCCAGCAGCGGCCTCTGCAGCCTGTCCGCGTTTTTATTATTTTTTGTCTGTGTTTTTATGTAGTGTTTGTTATTTTTTGTTGGGGTGTGTGTGTGGGGGGGTGGGGGTGGGGTGGGAGGGGGGGGGGAAGTTTTTTGAATCTCTCCCTGCACTGAGACCCGACCTTTTCTCGTCGGGTCTCAGTCATCGTTGAGGCCGTAACGAGGAGCAACCTCCACCAGGAAGAGATCGGGCACTCAGGTTTCGACTCACCCCACCTTCCCGGAGCTGGCCGGGTCCGGAGCGGTGGAGGAGCGCTGCTGCTGCTTTTGCTGCTGGTGCTGTTGCTGCTGCTGCTGCTGCTGCTGCTGCCGGAGAGTCGGAGGCTCTCTACCTTCTGTGGACGGCGCCGAGCCCACGGCTCCCTGGGGGGAGACCAGTTTTCGGGGCTTCTGCGGCGGCATTTCTTCCGCCCGAGTAGTTTAGTTTGGAGATGGGGTGGAAGAGCTCCTGGAGCGGGGCCTGACACCGCTGCCCCGCGCGGCTGGAATGGCCGCGGACTCTGCGAGCGCACACCGGGGGCACCAACACCAAGACCCGGTGTGCGACCTCGCACCACCCGGCGTGGCTTTAATGGCCGTGGGACAATCGCCATCGCCAGCCGGGGTCTATGACTTTGACTCTGACATCGGGGAAGGGGGGGAGAGTGCAGTGGAGAGATACGTTTATTTGGCCTCCATCACAGTTATGTGATGGATGTTTATGTTAAATGTAATTATGTTGTGTCTGGGGTCTATTTGTGTGTTATGTATGGCTGCAGAAACGGCATTTCGTTTGGACCTCCAGGGGTCCAAATGACAAATAAATTGATTCTGATTCTGATTCTGATTCCTACAGGTGGGCGGAAGTATTTGACAAGACAGATAGCTGGGTATTTTGGGAGGTGGTGTACTCCTATTGCAATTCACACTGGGCATCTGTTTGCTCTTGATGTAAGAGTTCAATGTTCTTAGTGCTCATCCCAAATAATTCTTCTTCATTTTGAGCAGTTGTCAGCCAGAAATGTTCACCATACTTCTACGTCCATGAATCAACCACTTTGTTCACTTGCAATCTCCGGTCAAGACAGAAATTGGAGCAGAGTGTTTGTTTCTGGTTGCTGATGTCACAGCACATCAGCTGGAACCAGCTGATTGGAATTAGAACCTCTATACTGGGGTTGCTGGCCTTACGGAGAAACAAGGAACTACAAATGCTGGTATCAAGATAAAACACAAACTGCTGGAGTAACTCAACCGGTCAGGCAGCATCCCTGGAGAACATGGATAGGTAATGTTTCTTGTTGAGACCCTTCTTCAGACTGCCGTCGGAAAGAGGAAGAGAACTTCTTCTTGGCGGCCATCGTGGCACAGCGGTAGAGTTGCTGCCTTACAGCACTTGCAGTGCCGGAGACCTGAGTTCAATCCTGATTACGGGTGCTGTCTGTACGGAGTTTGTATGTTCTCCTCATGGGACGAGGAACTGATTGTGGACTTTGGAAGGGGTAGGATGGGGACCCACAGTCCCGCTTATATCAACGTGGAATAGTGGAAAGGGTCAAGAGCTTCAAATTCCTGGGCGTGCATAATTCCAAAGAACTCTCCTGGTCCCAGAACACTGATGCAATTATAAAGAAAGCACATCAGCGCCTCTACTTTGTGAGGAGATTACGGAGAGTCGGCATGTCGAGGAGGACTTTCTCGAACTTCTACAGGTGCACAGTAGAGAACATGTTGACTGGTTGCATCGTGGCTTGGTGCGGCAACTTTTGCGCCCAGGAGCGGAAAAGACTGCAAAAAGTTGTGGCCACTGCCCAGTCCATCATCGGCTCTGACCTCCCTACCATCGAGGGGATCTATCGCAGTCGCTGCCTCAAAAAGGTTGACAGCATCATCAAGGACCCACACCATCCTGGCCACACACTCATCTCTCCACTGCCTTCAGGTAGAAGGTACAGGAGCCTGAAATCTGCAACACCCAGGTTCAGGAACAGCTGCTTCCCCTCAGCCATTAGACTACTAAACTCAACACAAACAAACATCTGAACTTTAATAGCCTATTGCACTTTATATGCTTATTTATATGTGTATATATATGTATTCAATGGTATATGGACACACTGATCTGTTCTGTATTTATTTATGCCTACAATATTCTGTTGTGCTGAAGCAAAGCAAGAATTTAATTGTCCTATCTGGGACACATGACAATAAACTCTCTTGGTTCAAGTCTTGAAGTTGAATCGCGTGGGTTTTCTCCGAGATCTTCAGATTCCTCCCACACTCCAAAGACGGACAGGTATGTAGGTTAATTGGCTTGGTAAATTTACACGTGTAAAACTGTCCCTAGCGTGTGTAGGATGGTGTTAATGTGCGGGGATCGGTGTGGACTTGGTGGGCTGAAGGGCCTGTTTCTGCGCTGTATCTCGAAACTTTGAGAAGGAGGACTTCTTCCAAGTAGGCATACCTTGAGGAGAAGAACTGGAGGAATCCTGCCTTGGAGGATGTTGCAGAGATGGCATTGGTGGTATCTCTCCAGTGCTTTGAATTGCTTGTTGTGCATGACTCGGCAGCACACAGAAAGGACAAAGATAAAAAAGTAAGCCTTAATTGTACAAACTTCGTACAGACAAAAAGTGCTTAATTATCAAAGTGGTGATGTGTTTCCCTGTTGTGAGGGAGGAATAATGTTGTGGAGCTGGAACAGATTGGTTGAGATACTTTGTTAATCATATAACCATATAACCATATAACAATTACAGCACAGAAACAGGCCATCTCGACCCTTCTAGTCCGTGCTGAACACGTATTCTCCCCTAGTCCCATATACCTGCGCTCAGACCATAACCCTCCATTCCTTTCCCGTCCATATAACTATCCAATTTATTTTTAAATGATAAAAACGAACCTGCCTCCACCGCCTTCATTGGAAGCTCATTCCACACAGCCACCACTCTCTGAGTAAAGAAGTTCCCCCTCATGTTACCCCTAAACTTCTGTCCCTTAATTCTCAAGTCATGTCCTCTTGTTTGAATCGTCCCTACTCTCAGTGGGAAAAGCTTATCCACGTCAACTCTGTCTATCCCTCTCATCATTTTAACGAAATCCTCTATCAAGTCCCCCCTTAACCTTCTGCGCTCCAAAGAATAAAGCCCTAGCTTGTTCAACATTTCTCTGTAACTTAGTTGTTGAACAACTACTTACTTAAGGAAGTAGCTCCAGAAATAGTGGATGCATTAGTAATAATCTGTCAAAACTCTTTAGATTCTGGAGTAGTTCCAGAGGATTGGCAAGTAGCAAACGTAACCCCACTTTTTAAGAAGGGAGGGAGAGAGAAAACGAGGAATTACAGACCAGTTAGCCTAACATCGGTAGTGGGGAAACTGCTAGAGTCAGTTATTAAAGATGGGATAGCAGCACATTTGGAAAGTGGTGAAATCATTGGACAAAGTCAGCATGGATTTACAAAAGGTAAATCATGTCTGACGAATCTTATAGAATTTTTCGAGGATGTAACTAGTAGCGTGGATAGGGGAGAACCAGTGGATGTGGTGTATCTGGACTTCCAGAAGGCTTTCGACAAGGTCCCACATAAGAGATTAGTATACAAACTTAAAGCACATGGCATTGGGGGTTCAGTATTGATGTGGATAGAGAACTGGCTGGCAAACAGGAAGCAAAGAGTAGGAGTAAACGGGTCCTTTTCACAATGGCAGGCAGTGACTAGTGGGGTACCGCAAGGCTCAGTACTGGGACCCCAGCTATTTACAATATATATTAATGATCTGGATGAGGGAATTGAAGGCAATATTTCCAAGTTTGCGGATGACACTAAGCTGGGGGGCAGTGTTAGGTGTGAGGAGGATGCTAGGAGACTGCAAGGTGACTTGGATAGGCTGGGTGAGTGGGCAAATGTTTGGCAGATGCAGTTTAATGTGGATAAATGTGAGGTTATCCATTTTGGTGGCAAAAACGTGAAAGCAGATTATTATCTAAACGGTGGCCGATTGGGAAAGGGGGAGATGCAGCGAGACCTGGGTGTCATGGTACACCAGTCATTTAAGGTAGGCAAGCAGGTGCAGCAGGCAGTAAAGAAAGCGAATGGTATGTTGGCTTTCATAGCAAGAGGATTTGAGTATAGGAGCAGGGAGGTTCTACTGCAGTTGTACAGGGTCTTGGTGAGACCACACCTGGAGTATTGCGTGCAGTTTTGGTCTCCAAATCTGAGGAAGGACATTATTGCCATAGAGGGAGTGCAGAGAAGGTTCACCAGACTGATTCCTGGGATGTCAGGACTGTCTTATGAAGAAAGACTGGATAGACTTGGTTTATACTAGAGAGTCTAGAATTTAGGAGATTGAGAGGGGATCTTATAGAAACTTACAAAATTCTTAAGGGGTTGGACAGGCTAGATGCAGGAAGATTGTTCCCGATGTTGGGGAAGTCCAGGACAAGGGGTCACAGCTTAAGGATAAGGAGGAAATCCTTTAAAACCGAGATGAGGAGAACTTTTTTCACACAGAGAGTGGTGAATCTCTGGAACTCTCTGCCACAGAGGGTAGTTGAGGCCAGTTCATTGGCTATATTTAAGAGGGAGTTAGATGTGGCCCTTGTGGCCAATGGGATCAGAGGGTATGGAGAGAAGGCAGGTACGGGATACTGAGTTGGATGATCAGCCATGATCATATTAAATGGCGGTGCAGGCTCGAAGGGCCGAATGGCCTACTCCTGCACCTAATTTCTATGTTTCTATGTTTCTATGTTTCTATGAAACCCAGGCAACATTCTAGTTAATCTCCTCTGTACCCTCTCTATTTTGTTGACATCCTTCCTATAATCAGGTGACCAAAATTGTACACCATACTGCAGAATTGGCCTCACCAATGCCTTGTACAATTTTAACATTACATCCCAACTTCTATACTCAATGCTCTGATTTATAAAGGCCAGCACACCAAAAGCTTTCTTTACCACCCTATCTACATGAGATTCCACTTTCAGGGAACTGTGCACAGTTATTCCAAGATCCCTCTGTTCACCTGCATTCTTCAATTCCCTACCATTTACCATGTACGTCCTATTTTGATTTGTCCTGCCAAGATGTAGCACCTCACACTTATCAGCATTAAACTCCATCTGCCATCTTTCAGCCCACTCTTCCAACCGGCATAAATCTCTCTGTAGACTTTGAAAATCTACTTCATTATCCACAACCCCACCTATCTTAGTATCATCTGCATATTTACTAATCCAATTTACCACACCATCATCCAGATCATTGATGTACATGACAAACAATAGTGGACCCAACACAGATCCCTGTGGCACCCCACTAGTCACTGGCCTCCAACCTGACAAACAACCATCCACCATTACTCTCTGGCATCTCCCATTCAGCCACTGTTGAATCCATCTTGCTACTCCACCATTAATACCCAACCATTGAACCTTCTTAACCAACCTTCCGTGAGGAACCTTGTCAAAGGCCTTACTGAAATCCATATATACAACATCCACGGCTTTACCCTCATCAATTTCCTGAGTAACCTCTTCAAAAAATTCAAGAAGATTAGTCAAACATGACCTTCCAGGCACAAATCCATGTTGACTGTTCCTAATCAGACCCTGTTTATCCAGATGCTTATATATATTATCTCTTAAGTGCAAGGCCCTTCTCTCGTTTGCTTCTATGAACAATAGTAGAGCACAGAATGGTACAGCACAACAACAGGCCTCTCGGCCTACAATGTTTGTGCCAAACATAATGCCAAGACTAACTCTTATTTCCCTGCACATAATCCATTCCCTGCATATCCAAATGCCTATCTAAAAGTAACTTAAATGCCCTACCTTAGCAAAAAAAAGTGTGCATTCACCATATCTATTCCCCTCATGATTTTATACTCCTCTAAAAGATTACCCAAAGATCCTGTGCTCCTAGCCTGCCCAACCTCTACCTATAACTCAACCGCTCAAATCCTGGTAACATCCTTGTTAATCTTCCCTGCACTCTTTCCAGCTTAATGACATCCTTCCTATAGCAGGGTGAGCAAATCTGAACACAGTACTCAAAGTGAGGTCTCACCAACGCATTTTACAACATAAAACATAACATCCCAACCCCGATACTCAATATCCTGGCTGATGAAGGCCAATGTACCAAAAGCTTTCTTGATCACTCTATCTACCCGTGATGCCACTTTTGGAGAATTATGTTGCTGTACACCTTGATCCTTGTGCTCTACAACACTCCACACAGCCCTGCCATTCATTGTGAAGGTCTTGCCCTGGTTTGGCTTGCCAAAATGCAACCCATCACACTTATCTGTATTAAACTCCATTAGCCATTCCTCAGCCCAATTGCCTAGCTGACTAACAGTCTGCTACTATCTGCTAGATAGTGAAGATGGTTAATTTTGATAACCATCTTCACTATCTATGATACCACCCACTTTATTGGTGACATGTTGTCACATGGGCTGAGAGTTTGTGATAAACGTTGTTTTGCATGCTATCCAGGCATATCATTCCACACATGAACACACCAGGTAGTACAAAAGAGTAAAAACCATTGTGCAAAATAGAGTGATACAGTTACAGAGAAAGTGACACATATAAATAAATCCAAGTGCACAGTGATGTAGATTGGTAGCATCCTTCAGAGCTGTGGCTTGACCCATTGAGTCACTCCAGCACTTTGTGTATTACTTTTAAATAAGCCATTCAGTTCCTCGTGCCTATTACACCATTCAGCAAGTTCAATTTGAAGCTGGCCTAATCTGTACATATGATCTATTAATCTGCCTTTGATCTATGCCCACAATTTATAACCTTATCTCAGAAAAATCTCACCATCTCGGCTTGGCATCTTCAACATGTGGCATGGCTTTGAATTCATTAATTTCAGTAGAAGAAAGCACTTCATCAAAGCAATACACTTTAAAAACTGGCAGATGAAAAAGAATCACTTGAGCTTAGCTTTAAGAAGGAAGTGAAGCACATCTTAGATTGAGTTGTCTTTGAAGCTTATCACCTTTAGGGTTGTAGAATTGTCACTGCACCGAAGAAGGCCCTTTGAAATGTGCTCACTGCAGGATACAAGACATCTGCTTAAAAATTGGATTCCACCTATTTTTTTGGCGTAGCTTCAGTGCGAGACACAATTCAGATCTCACACTGCACAAGTGGGCAACATCCACTGTGAAACCCTTAGAATAATTTGTATGCCGGGATGGGTAGTGCGAAGGCAAAACAGTTTGTTGTAGAAGTCCCAAAAGCCATTGAAGGTGTATAGTTGATAAATATATAAAAACAAGCTGCCAGTTAGTATCTGTTGTTTAATATATTAATTTTCCCAACTTCCATGCAAATTTCAGAAGACAATAGCTAGTATCAACCATTGAACATACTCACTGTTATTTCCATTACACCTCCAATACACACAGACTTGCCATTAACAAATTTGTAGTCACTACGTTTGAACTCTATTGCATGCAAAGTTCTGAGGACGTCAGCTAGTATCAATAAGTGAGTTCAGTATTCCGATAAATGCAAGGAATCATGGGATTTGTCAAAGGTCATTCGAGAAAATAAAAGTGCCCAGTGCTGTATAAACTGCATATAAATTGTTAACTATTATACCAAAGAATTAATCTAGAATTCTGTCAACTCAATAGCTTCCTTTCTTGTTCTGCTGTTCACACACTACTTATACAGTCCTGGTTCTAGTTCAGTTCATTAATTTGCAATTATGAGATATTCAAAAATTAAAAAAATTATTATTTTCATTTAATCCTTAATGTGTTTGCTACTGGAATAAGAAAATATTACTTGTGTTTGAAACATTATCTTTATTCATAATTTATGTGTAAAAATATATTTAATCTGAGGCAGGCAGTGACTGTATCCGTGTGATGTGGGCTGATGCTTTACCTACAGGCGGTGCGAATGTACCGTTAAGGCAGGGGTTGGCAACCCACGGTCCACGGGCCGGATCCGGCCCATGACCCCAAATCATCCGGCCCGCAAGCGTTTTTTTTTTCGAGACTAGAATGTTGTTCTTGCCTAGAGTTGTCCCAGTGCTCAGGCAAGGCAGCTCTCCGGAACGGTTTTGACTGGGATGGTTTTACGTTGTGAAGTTCACTGTGCCTGAGATATTGATCAGAGTGAACACCCTCTCCTGTGGACACGTCTCACTGTGGAGTCTGTCACAGACAGATTCCACGGCCTGTTGGTCAATAATTGGATCGATCTCCTGAACCAGTGGCTGCGGATCTACCTGCGTGTGTTCTTTCCAAACTGAACTCACTGTAGAATGAATCCATTAACAAAGGCACTCTGCTGTCAAGTTGTTCCTGCCTTCCCTCTGGAACCTTTCTAGTCCCCATCAGATGCCGAGTTCCCAGAGCTGTGGTTAAATGTGGCCGGTCACAGTTTAGTCTGGGAAACCGGCCCCATCAGAGACTGTGGGCAGGATTAACGAAAGAAAGGACCATTCCGCCTATTGTAGCGGGTGGCTGTTCATGAGGAGTGTGAGAAAGAGAGTGGAGTAGTGTGGGGCAAGATTTTATTTCCAGCGGTACGTAAATGATGGACCCACAAGGGTTGACACTGGAACGGCAGTAGCGAGAGCGAAAGTCTTTCAGCAGTTTGTTTATTTTCAGCTGAGTTAAAAACATAAAACACAAAGCGACCTGAATGATCACCACACCTTCTGCCGATGTCCTACATACTGCCATTGATAAAGTTACATTAGTATACCGCAAGAAGTGAACAAAACCAAATATATCACAGAAAACTGTAAAAATTTGTTTGCCGAAGTTCTTAACAAGCACACCAATCACTTAAAGCAATATTATGTCTACTGAACACAGCAGTTAGTTCGAGACACTGGTATAACAGTTATATGTTCCGAAGCATAAAGCAATAAAACCAACAAAATTATGATGGTTTTGTACAAATGAACCATAAATACACCTAGTTACTAGTTTTGAAAGCAGTATTTTCTTACCTCGAAGATTGTCCTTACATTGACACATGCGGCATTGAGAAGCCACCAGCCGGTATTTGCTAGTAAGACATTCACTGTCATTATCTTTGTATCCCGTTTCATGCAGAACCGAGAAGCCTCAATCTAGTGTCAGGTATTAACATGTGACGCACCTTTACCTTTGTAATCTGATGCGTGCGGAACCAAGAATTCACGACTTTTGGGTAAAAGTAGTATAGATTGTATAATTAACACATCAATCTACCTCACCTTTGTACTTCCTCAGTTGTCATCTTTTTGGTGTATAGTTGTCCTGCTGTACCGACTTAACTATGGAGTTGTGATCACAGTCTTTGTCTGAGACACTTCTCCCCCTGTGCAAGTAAAACTCACTGCTGATGGTTAATCATAAGAGTCCTTGAGTCTTATTAAAAAGTTGACTTCGACATAATGCTGCTGCCTCGCACTTCCAGGAACCCGGGTTAATCCTGACCCCCCCTCCGTAAGGTGCTGCCTGTGTGGAGTTTACATGATCTCCCCGTGACTGTCTGGGTTTCCTACAGTGTTCTGGTTTCTTCACTGACCTAAAATATATCGCAGGTCAATTGGCTATTGTAAAGTGCTGCGCAGCCCAGGCAAAAATAATCAAAGGGAGAAAATGAGCATGTGAAAGAGTGTTGCAGTGGTATAGGGCAGTAAGGAGAGAGGGAATGGTACTGATAGGATTGCTCTGCTGGGAACCAGCATGGACTCAGTGGGCTGAAAGGCTCCTGCTAGTCATAGCGAGTAAACAATCAATGAAACAAGATTTCCCAATCGATGCATGTTCAATAAGCAACATTCCTGACATTTTATAAGACAATAATCAAAGAAGGGCAACAGCATTTAAAGGAACACTCCCCATGACAACTGCACAGAAGCACACACACTTTGGCTACCATGGAGTTTAAGAGGGAACTGCAGATGCTGGAGAATCAAAGGTTACACAAAAAAGCTGGAGAAACTCAGCGGGTGCAGCAGCATCTATGGAGCGAAGGAAATAGGCAACGTTTCGGGCCGAAACCCTTCTTCAGACTGATCGGGGGCGGGGGTGGGTGGGGACAAGAAAGGGAAAAGGAGGAGGAGCCCGAAGGCTGGGGGATGGGAGGAGACAGCAGGGGGGCTGAGGAAGGGGAGGAGACAGCAAGGACTAACAAAATTGGGAGAATTCGATGTTCATTCCCCCGGGATGCAGACTCCCCAAACGGAATATGAGGTGCTGTTCCTCCAATTTCCGGTGCTGCTCGCTGTGGCCATGGAGGAGACCCAGGACAGAGAGGTCGGAGACGGAGTGGGAGGGGGAGTTGAAGTGCTGAGCCACCGGGAGGTCAGCTTGGTTATTGCGGACCGAGCGGAGGTGTTCGGCGAAACGATCGCCCACTTTCCCTTGCAACCGCAAGAGATGCAACACTTGTCCCTTTACCTCCCCCCTCGACTCCGTTCAAGGACCCAAGCAATCGTTCCAGGTGCGACAGAGGTTTACCTGCATCTCTTCCAACCTCATCTATTGCGTCCGCTGCTCTAGATGTCAGCAGATCTATATCGGTGAGACCAAGCGGAGGTTGGGCAATCGTTTCGCCGAACACCTCCGCTCGGTCCACAATAACCAAGCTGACCTCCCGGTGGCTCAGCACTTCAACTCCCCCTCCCACTCCGTCTCCGACCTCTCTGTCCTGGGTCTCCTCCATGGCCACAACGAGCAGCACCGGAAATTGGAGGAACAGCACCTCATATTCCGTTTGGGGAGTCTGCACCCCGGGGGCATGAACATCGAATTCTCCCAATTTTGTTAGTCCTTGCTGTCTCCTCCCCTTCCTCAGCCCCCCTGCTGTCTCCTCCCATCCCCCAGCCTTCGGGCTCCTCCTCCTTTTCCCTTTCTTGTCCCCACCCACCCCCGCCCCCGATCAGTCTGAAGAAGGGTTTTGGCCCGAAACGTTGCCTATTTCCTTCGCTCCATAGATGCTGCTGCACCCGCTGAGTTTCTCCAGCTTTTTTGTGTAACCTTGGCTACCATGGAGCTGTCTGGGGTTGCCAGAGAGGAGAGAGCTCTCACTTTCACCTGATATTGATGCTGTGGCCAAGAAATCAATGTCTCTGCCAGAAGACAAGGGAAATTAGGCATGTCTCCAATGCCTCTCACCTATTTCTACACTTGCACCAGAGAAAGCATCCTATCCGGTGCACCACTGCTGGTTTGGAAACTATTCTGTCCAAGACTGCAAGAAATTACAGAGAGATGTCAATGTAGCCCAGTCCATCACAAAAACATTGACTCCATCAACATTTCATGCTGTCTCTGGAAAGCAGCCAACATAATCGAGGACCGCTCACCCCCGGTCTTATACTCCCCCTTCCCGTTGGGTAGAAGGTGCAAAAGCTTGAAAGCGCATACGTCCAAATTCAAGAACAGCTTCTTCCCCACAATTATCAAACTCTTGACAGGGCCTCTCACATGGATGTATTCCCAATCTCCCAATCAATCTCATTTAGGCCCTTTCACCTTTTTTTAATCTGCACTTTCTCACCATCTATAACATTATATTCTCCACACTGTTTATTTTCTCTTTTGCACTACCTGGTGTATTCATGTATGGTATGATTTCCCTGGTAGTACACAAAACACCGTGGCTTGGTTCTTAGTTTTAGTTTAGATGCGTTGCGGATTTTGTACTGTAAATATTATTGTTAATAATTGATTAAATTATTTTTGGTTAAAAAAAATAAATACTGAGACCCAGCGGTGAAGGGGGAAGTCGGTAAAGGGGGAGCCGCCGAGCAGACCGGGAGAATGGAGTTGGTGACAATGACAGACACGACAGGCAAAGAGCAAGGCCGGTAGGAGAGAGAACCGGGGTCTAGCCTACAAGGTCATCTATGGGAGGAGCCTCCAGGGCACAAAGGTGGACGGGCGAGGAGAGGAATGTCAGTCCGTAGGGTGATCCACACATCCACACATCCAAGGAAGGCAATGGCTGGAGCCCCACAGCGGCTTGCCTGCATTGGGCACAGCTGATAAGAACTAGAGCGTGGACTGGATTTTGGCACTATGACAATGGCACTAAAACGTGCATGCGGGCCCAGTGGATTATTTCTGTAAACTTTGTTAATTGCGGGATTGTGCTTAGGTCTGTTAATACTCCACTGAACTGTTCGTAAGAAAATAATTTCACTGTGCGTTTGCACACATGACAATGAGGCAGGATTGAACCATTGAGAAAATTCATTTTAGTCAGAGATCAGAGTTCTTTCATTAAAGTACCACTAATCAGGGAATAGAGATGTTGCAGCAAGCCATTTGGTAATGCAATCTGGGATTCATACATCAAAGTGTTTTAATCAGTGCAAGTAAATTTGCAAAACAAGATGTAAGAGAATATTATGTCATGTGGGCCTCCCCGCTTGATTACTGGTGTTGTTTTATAACAACTGGTAATTGGGGTTCCTTGCTGTTTGCCAAGGTGCAGGCTTGCGACAAAATGCTTCCCCATTGAGAGAGTTCCCTTTGTACTGAGTTGGAGATGGGACTGTAGATATTGGCCAGGGATACCCACCAGAGTCCATGCCTACCTCCAGCTCTACAGGCTTATTGTCACTATCCTTATTCATCTTCCACCGCTAGGGCTATGGAGTGTGCAGAACGCAACAATCTCCACATCTGTAAGGTTCATCCAGATGGTTGAGCATTAATGGGGGTAAGGCAGTAATGACTTGGCACTCGTGTAAGAAGGAACTGCAGATGCTGGTTTTCACCAAAGATAGACACAAAATGCTGGAGTATTTCGTCAGGTCAGGCAGCATCGCTGGATAAAAGAGGCGACGTTTCGGGTCGAGACCCTTCATCAGACTCAATGGCTTGGTGCCTGTCTGGCTCCTGTTGTAGCTATGCTCAGCTGCTGTAATTCCCTTCTAGTGGTTGCCAGCCACTGAAACCGTCCACCAATACAAGTTCCTTAGAAGGAGGCAGTCATGTGCTTTATAAGCAACTGTAAATTCTTCTAAGGATCCAAACCACCTGCATTGAGGGAGTGGAAACTTCTCCCGATTATGCGTGTGCAGGTTATGAACAGAAACTTTATGGTCCACAAGGACAGACGCTGAACAGAGAAATTTATTTTGGCCAAATTAAAATTGAATTCCTTAGCTCTTAAAAATAAAACAGCAACACACAATCCTAGCTAGAGCTCCACTAATGTGAATTTGCAAATTTTCCAAGGTTGCCATCACTGAGTTGCTATAGTTCTAGTTTTAAGAACCAAACACAATTTTGATTTTACCCAGAATAAATCACAGTACCCATTATTTCCAATTAAAAGTGTCCTAGTTGTGAAATTGGACTATACATTTCTAACCATTTCATTTATGGTGTGATAATTATACTTAATCTATTAATGTTCTTACTTTAGTTTATTGTCACGTGTACCAAAGTAGAGTGGAAAATGTTTTGTTGCATGCTATCCAGTCATTGAAAAGACTACACATGCTGACAACCAAGCTGTCCACAGTGTACACATTTAGGATAAAGGGTATGTTTAGCACAAGATAAAGTTCAATGAAGTCCAATTCAAGATGGTTCAAAGGTCTGTAATGAGGTAGACGGAAGGTTTGAACCATTCTCTAGCTGGAGAGATGACCAATCAGTCACCTGATAACAGCTGGGAAGAAACCGTCCCCAAACTGAAAATGCATTTTTAAACTTCTATACCTGTACAAATATTATATGGAAAGTTGGAAAAGTGCCCATGCTTTTGACTTAGTCCTCTGTCAATTATGCTAATGCACAAATCAGTAATAACCAAAAAAATGTATTCCCCATTCAAAATTCAGTCTCAAGCTCAAACTTCTTCCCCACCCCTTGATGACACCACATCCACCCAATCATTTTATATTGCAAATGAGCTAGTTATCAATAAAATTATAGACCAAGCAACCTTGGTTCGGTTGCTGCATCTGTAATTAACTGCATGTCACACGCGTGGTTATGAAATGATTTCCCTTTTTTAAGAAAAACTACAGATATTGGGAAGTTTGAAATCAGAAATGGAAAATGCTGGAAATAACCAACAAGCCAACTAGTATCATAGAAACATAGAAAATAGGTGCAGGAGTAGGCCATTCGGCCCTTCGAGCCTGCACCGCCATTCAATATGATCATGGCTGATCATCCAACTCAGTATCCTGTACCTGCCTTCTCTCCATACCCAGGTACGGGATACTGAGTTGGATGATCAGCCATGATCATATTGAAGTCCAATTCAAGATGGTATCTGTGAAGGGAGAAACAGAGTTAACACTTTGGGTCAAAGATGGAACAGTAAAGCACAGGAACAGGTCCTTTGCCCCATAGTGACTATGCTGCCCATGATGCCAAGATAAACTAATTTCATCTGGTTGCTCGTGATCTAAATCCCTCCACTCCCTACATATCCAAAACCCACTTAAATGCCACTATAGTATCTTCGTCCATCACCACCCTTGTAATGCACTCTGGGCACCCACCACACTGTTTAAAAAAAACTTGCTCCATACTTTTTTTTATACTTGGCCTCGCTCACCTTAAAGCTACACCTTCTAGTCTTTGATATATCCACCTTGAGAAAATGGTCTGACCGTGTCCCTATCGATGCCTCTCTTACTTTTATCAGGTCTCTCCTCAATCTCCAATGTTTCAGAGAAAACAATCTAAATCTGTCCAACCTCTCCTTATAACTAATACCCACTAATCCTGGCACCATTCAGGTGAACACAAAATGCTGGAATAACTCAGCAGGACAGGCAGCATCTCTGGAGAGAAGGAATGGGTGACGTTTTGGGTCAAGACCTTCAGACAGAGTCAGGGGCAAAGGGAAACAAGAGACATAGATGGTGATGTAGAGAGATATAGAACAAATATATGAAAGATATGCAAAAAAGTAACAATGATAAAAGAAACAGCCATTGTTAGCTGTTTGTTGGGCAAGAACGAGAAGCTGGTGCAACTTGGGTGGCGGAGGGATGGAGAGAGAGGGAATGCAGGGGCTGCTTGATGTTAGAGAAATAAATATTCATACCACTGGGTTGTAAGCAAAATATGAGGTGCTGTTCCTCCAATTTGCATTTAGCCTCACTGTGACAAAGGAGAAGGCCTGGGGCAGAAAGGTCAGTGTGGGAATGGGAAGGGGATTTAAAGTGTTTGGCAACCAGGAGATCAGGTAGGTCCAGGTAGTAAACCTCTTTTGCACCCTGCAAAGCCTCCACAACCTTCCAGTAATGGGGTGACTAGAACTGATTGCAAATATGACCTCAGCAAAGCCCCATAAAGTTGCTTAATGACTTCCTAACTCTTATATTCAATGCCACAACCAATGAAGGCAAGCATACTGTATAGCGCATTATCCTCGAATCAATTTTATTTTCAGTTCCTTTAGGAGCTTTCAGAATCTTTTTCTACCTTTCAGAATAAACTTACTGTAAAATGTTAATGAATAGGCAAGGAAATGGGGTTCTTTTAAAACAATTTATTACAGATTTTTTTTAAACATGTGCCCCTCTCAAAAGAAAGCTCATTTTATGTAATGCAGATTGTAAAACGCAATATAACTACAACTTAAAGGAAATACAATGCCAAACAGTTGTGCCAAATTAAAAAGACACTTTATCTCAGCTGTTCAAAGTATAACCGTTGCAGCATTTAAAAAATTATATACATCCTCAACCATTCTTTATACCTTATCATTGCCAACTGCTCTTGGCAATGCTGTCGCACAGAAGAATGCGATAATTTATCAGGTTTGTAAAATTAAAAAAACAATTTTATGATTAGAAATAAATAAAAGTGGAATTACCAATTACCTGTACCAACATTTCTTTTGTGTTACAAAATCAGAGCCAAGTAGAGGTTAGCCTTTGGTTTCAAACAACTTCTTGCAATTAGTTAGCCCTTTATTGATTAGCATGTTGGTCTTCATAACAAGAGGAGTTGAGAATAGGAGCAAAGGTCCTTCTGCAGTTGTACAGAGCCATAACAAGACCACACCTGGAGTAATTCTCTGGATGCTATCAAGAGAGAGTTAGATAGACCTCTTAAAGATAGCGGAGTCAAGGGATATAGGGAGAAGGCAGGAACAGGGAACAGGAAGGAGATGATTAGCCATGATCACAGTGAATGCCGGTGCTGGCTCAAAGGGCTGAATGGCCTACTCCTGCACCTATTGTCTATTGATAACATCCATACCTCTGAAATTCCCACTTAACTAGAATTTTTTTTAAACCACAAATGAACAATTATACTATAATAATTAAACAGTTTAAAAAGCAAACTGTAGTCTTTCCCCGTTTTCTTTCAAATTGTTGGAAAAAAAAAAAAAGTGATTGGATTAGGAATTCTGTACAATAGAGACCATAATTTTCTTTGGATAGGACTGCCACAATATGCAAAAAAGAGATAATGTTGCTCTGAATCTTTCTGCACACAAAATTAATCCAACATCCTGTGTCAAGCTACATTTAAACTTAATTCTTAACAATCCAACTAGGCTTCTAACAAGACAGAGGTTTATCAGAAAAAAAGTCATGTCAAATTGTTCTTTATTACAAAAAAATCTTTAATAAAACACAATAGAATAGATCTCCTATTTTGAGTGCAGTATGAGGCGTTCTACTCAGTGTCAGTGCCACTGTCTGTACAGTATATATATATTTATATATATACACACACACACACAAATATAAATACCTTTATTGCAGCAGTAGTTTTAAAGTGGAATGGAGTGCTAAAATAACTATAAACTCACGAGTCAGCCTCTTGAGAATTAATCCAATTCCATAAGGCTTTGCTAATTTCCAATCCACATAGAGGATATTTTTGGGCATATTTATACACTACTTATCACCTCGCAGTGATGTTGAAGCTGGAGGGTTAACAGAGTCAGACAAGTAATTGCATCCCTAATCACACTTGGAATTGAAAAGTAAAAGCTCCTGCAAATTGAGGTTTTGAACCAGAGAAGCAGTTTCCTGATTGTCAGGAATTTGGCAAGCAAGACCCAAAGTTTTTTCCTCCAGTTAGTGCCATGTAAGAATATGGCAGAGGAAGAGAATAAGAGAACATGGCTTTGCAGGACCAGTGCAGGCCAGCTCTTCAAAAATCTCAAAGGCAGTTGGTTTTCGCAGAAAGCAACATAAAAGCACTCAAAATAAAATGCTGATTCTGTGTTATTGCCTCATTAAGCTCAGGTAAGCTGACTCAGCCAAGGCAACCATTTGTAGTTGTACAGTTAAATTCAACACCCACATCCTGCTGATATACTTCCATAAAGTGGTTCAATTACCTCAAGTATTGAGGTTGAATTCCCTTTCTGTATTCAGTAGATAATATTAGCTGTGTTAGCCCACATTGTGCCCTCTTTACCCAATGTCGTCAGCTCCATTTACTAAACACTGCCAAGACCATACAGTGCTTTGGTCAAAACATTAGAGAAACTTTAATGCTGCAAACTTGGCAGTCGTAAATAACAGTATTAGCATCTACACTGTAGTGCAAGTGTGTCTATGAAATGGACGAGAGCTTAGTTTAACATACAGTAAATTTAAAATAATCAGATAAATCAATCCCTATTATAAATTTCATTAATCTTGCTTATTCAACACAGTTCCCAAGTCCCACTGAGTATGTACAAAATATACAAAGTTCCAGTTTTCAAAACTTAAAGCAAGGTTATGCATTTCATTCAAACCTCCTTTACTTGGAGGGGAAAAAAAATTGTCCGGCAGTAAGGTTTACATAAACAGTAGCTGGAGTTTTGTTTGGACAATAACATCTTCTTGACGTGAAAAAGAGTCACTTCAGGGTGCATCCATGTCCTAGTTTTGATGTCGTTTCATGTGCAGAGCTAAGTGATCGGAGCGCGAGAAGCTGCGGCTACACACCGTACACTGGAAGGGCTTTGCCCCAGTGTGTTTCCGGAAGTGGCGAGTCAGTTCATCAGAGCGCGCAAATCTCCAGTCACAGCCTTCCCAGCTGCACTGGTAAGGTTTCTCTCCTAGAATGGAAAAGACACTGACATTAATAAACTTGATAGAAACATCACTAGTATTTCAGTCAGTCCACAGGCAGGGTCCCAACCCAAAATAGCTACAATTACATTCCCCCTCGACTGATGCTGCTCAACCCACTGGACTTCAGCAATTTGTTTATTCCCTCAAAATTTCCAGGACGGATCCCTTTATTTTTCTTAATTAAATGCACGTGGATCAAATCAAGTAAGAATTTCATTGCCCCATTTCAGGACATAAGGTCATAACATTCTTGACTCTGAAAACCAATGCCCAAAATAATGGAGATTAAATCCAATGCATTTACAAGTGATGGAAGCCAAGGTGGTACCACTGTTGAGCAAAGAACGGTTCATTATATTCATATGCAGACTGTAACATATGTTTCTATGCAATAGCCAGCCTTGAAACACTTCCAAAGATAGACAAAATGCTGGAGTAATTCAGCGCGACAGGCTCTCTGGATAGAAGGAAGGGGCGATGTTTGGGGTGGGATCCTTCTTCAGACTCTGATGAAGGGTCTCGACCTGAAACGTCACCCATTTCTTCTATCCAGAGATGCTGCCTGTTCCGCCGAGTTACTCCAGCATTTTGTGTCTAACTTCGGTACAAAACAACATCCGCAGTACATTCCTACCCCTTTAAACATTTCCAGTCTGCTCCAGTATCAAGATGATCCTGGGTGATTGAATCATAGCCCCACCTCCATTTGTCTGCCACACCCTCAACTTCACTCTGATCTATTAAGGATGCGGTAACACAGCATTTGAAAAATCATAACATTATGCAGATGAAATAAAGCTTTATGAAGGGGAAATCACTTCTGACATATTTATTGTTTTTTTGCAGATGTATTATGGGACCAAGCAGATCCAATATCTGGATTTTCAAAAGGCTTTGGTTAAGGGTGAATATGCAGGTTTTCATATAAAGCAAGGACCCAGTTATGGGTAATATTTTGAGATGGATATGGGAATGGTTACAGGATAGGATACAGTAGGAATAAATTATCATTTTCAGTTGGCAAACCAATTACCAATAGAATCTCACACATACTTAGCCACCAGCTTGGCATAATTTACACTACTAACTTGGATGTAAAAAAAAGTTCCAAACAGTTAATTTTGGTAAGCCTAAGGTTTGGCTAATGTCTCTAACAGTTTTATTCTTGTTTCTCAGTCTCATAATGACTTCTTTGACTTTCATTGGCACAACTTTGGTCCTCATGTTGATAAACAGCAATAAAAGTTTCCAAAGGTAATAGAAAGACTGGATGAAAAACTAGGTGCTGAGAGCTCTCGTATGCCTGCATTAAGGAAGCATTTAAACACACTTAAGCAATTACAAACGCCTGTGAAGCCATGTGTCCCAAACATTATGGTGCCCTGAAATGAGGGGACTATGTATAAATACAACTGTAATTTCTACAGGGTGAAACCAAAATGTATAAAAATAAGCTTTAATAAAATCTGACAATGTGCACTTAACCACATACAATTTTTTTCTGTTGCAAATCTCAAATTGTGGAGTACAGAGGCAAATAAATAAATGATGGGTCTTTGTCCCAAACATTATGGAGGACACTAGTTCAATTGTAAGGTAAAGTTACCTTACAATAAAGCACAATATTACCAAAGGCTTGCATTTATATTGCAGCTCGTTATGAATTCAGAGCATTCCAGAGCTTTATTCAACCCAATAATTACTTCTGAAGTCTTTGATGTAATGCAGATTCAGTGGTCAATGAGCACATTGAAAGACTTCACAAAAACAAGTGAAGCCTGAATGAGTATATCACTCAGTCATCACTGGCTTTATCAAGAAATGCACTGACAGCTGTATTCCAAATAAATGATAATTAGGATCTATGGTAGACAAAAATGCTGGAGAAACTCAGCGGGTGAGGCAGCATCTATGGAGCGAAGGAAATAGGCAATGTTTCAGGTCAAAACCCTTCTTCAGACTCGGGTTTCGACCCGAAACGTTGCCTATTTCCTTCGCTCCATAGATGCTGCCTCACCCACTGAGCTTCTACAGCATTTTTGTCTACCTTTGATTTTCCAGCATCTGCTGTTCCTTCTTAAACAAAAATAATTAGGATCTATCCTAACCACAAACCTTGGATGAACAGAGTGATTCACTCTCTACTAAAGTCCAGATCCTATACTGTAAGGCCAAGTGTGATCTGTGCAAAGTTAGGACAGGTGTCAACAGAGAACCCAAGGGCAAGTGGGAGGAGCAATTCAATAGAGTAGATGCTAGGTAACTATGGCAGGTGCCAAATGCCATCACAGTAGAATACAAAATCGGGAGCAATGTCTATCAACACCACCTGTCGACCAGATGAATCAAATGCCATTTACAACCATTTTGAATAGACAACACAAAGCTCCACCTGGGTCCATCTGGCATGTTCATAAGGATTCTCAAAAACCTCTACACTTGCACTATAGAAAGCATTCCGATGAAATGCATCTCAGCCTGGTACGGTAATTGAACACCTGAATCTGCAGAAAGTGGTGAACACAGCACAGTTTAACACATGTGTAGGAAGGAACTGCAGATGCTGGTTTAATCCGAATACAGCCACAAAAACCTGGAATAACTCAGTAGGACAGGCAGCATCACTAGAGAGAAGGAATGGGTGACGTTTCGAGTCGAGACCGCCGTTCTGCTGAGTTACTCCAGCTTTTTGTGTCTATCTTCAGGTCATCACATGCTTGGCCCTTCATTCCATCCAGCCATTTAAAGGATCCTGCCACAGAAACACATTAGAAGGTACTTTACCAAGTTGGCAAAGTTAAATCAACAAAAGCTTCAAAACGTTAAAGAACAGATGGCTCCATTTATAAAAATTAAAAATGTACAATACAGAAGATTCCACAATTTTATTACAAGCCATATGATGTTAGCATTACATCAGTTTTCCTTTTTGACTAAAATTATTATATCTACAGAAGCCAGCTAATATTAAAGACCCACATCACCCTGGTCATGCACTCCTCTCACTGCTACCATTGGTACGGGAACCCGAGAACTGTTACCTCCAGGTTCAAGAACAACTTCTTCCCATCAACTATTGGTTTTTTTTATCCATCCTGCACAATCTTAACCACAACTTGACCTCAGCACTCAACTACTATGAACTTTTCATCACTAAGGTTACACTATGTACTTTGGCTTGCATTATTATTGTCTGGTTTACCTAGAATAAGTGATAATTTGTTGTATATTTATTTAGTGTATTGTGTTTAATATGTGCCTGCAAAGCTGCAGCAAGTTTCATTGTCCTGCTCTTGATGCATATGGAAATTAAACACTCCTGACTCTCGATACAATAAATATAATTGATATGATTAATGCAGGGAATTATGTGCATCAACAATTCAACATTTTCTCGTTTAATGCGCCAGATGGAAACACACAGCTTATATTTTGATCAACATACATTTTTGAAATATCAAAAGAAAAACTGAAATAATGCTAACATCATGCATGTTGAGTGATGTGGCTTGGAATACAACTGTGGACTTTAATGTTCTAATTTACATGCAGATTTTTTTTAATCTTTCATTTCAAAATATATTTTACTTATAATATACACGGAAATTAATTATTTAAAAAAATGTATTCGTAATAAAAATACACAAAACAAAAAAACATGCAGAACTCTTTATAGTGTGTCCATACATTCAACATTGTTAATGTTATACCCAGAATTGTTAGTGCTTTCCTTTTACTTTATATATCATACCATGCCCCTTTTCTGCCCCCCCCCCCCCTCCCCTCCCCTCCCTCCTCTCCTCGGTGTGATGTCCCTTTCCTTGTTTGAGGAGTATCCCATCAAGCACAACCCTCAAGGACCCTAGACTGTGGCCCAGACAGCCTTCGTGCTGGCCATACCAAGCTTCAGTAGCATGTACCGGTCAGTTCCCTGATGACCAAGTTTTATTTCCCATTATCAAGACGGTGCTGCTTCCCAAGTCCCACACTTTATTTGGCCCCCTTGCAATCCACTCAACCCAATTGTTGTATAACTCAGTCCTCCTGAAACAGACCCCCAGCTACTTAAGGTAATCAGACTTGATAGTGAAAGGGATAGAGGATCGATTGGGCCATTTACCGGAGAGCTTGGCCTCCCTCTTCATACATTTACACACTCCCGATGCATCTCAAACTGCTCAATCAATCTGTGGACTGACTATGTATCCAAGCAGAAGGTGGCAACATCATCAATGTACAGGGTTCTGAGTACATGCACTGACTGGTACCCTCTTACGGCCTTGTCCTTCCTGATGGATTCAGCAATAGTTATTAGTACATGATATTTTAGATGTAAAAGGGCCTTCTTTGAATATAGCTTCTACTGAAGGGACAAAGGAATGAGTTTGAATGAATAGGACGATACAGCCATTACAGACAACAGGCCAAGGACAGGAGACAGCTTAAAAATTCAGGGTATAGGTGATAAAAATGTGAAGGTAGAGTTGATTTATTAAGGAGAATATCACAGCAGTAGTCGGAGTTGACATTACAGAAGGATTATCCAGTGAGGCGAAGTCAGAATAAATGTATTAGCCAAGTATGTATACATACAAGGAATTTGATTTGGTGCTTTGCTCGCACATGGAAAAAAAAACACAATGCACATGGTAAAACCACGATATACAACAGAGCTGAGAAATTTAAAAAAAAGGGGATGATCACTCTGTGGTGATTGCACTACAGGACCTTAAATGGTCAACAGAAGAAATAGTTAAATGGGAAATAGAAGAACAAATGTGCCAAGAGACTGCGGGCAACATTAGGCTTGCCATGGTAGAGTGATTTTCATTTTCCCACTATAAACTGAGACCAAGGGCTTAGATGGGGTGGAATTTGTCAAATGTGTTCAAAAAATGTTTCCTCAGGCATTATGTAGAGGGCCTTACAAAGAAGAGGACAAAGTTTGACCTACTTTTAGGGAAATAGGCAGAATAAGTGACTGAAGTGTCAGTATGTAAGCCTTTTGGGAAGAGCAACCAGTTCCATTAGCTTTACAATAGTTAGGGATAAGCATAAGGGAAGTCCACAAGTTAAAGTTCTGAATTGTACTTTGAAGGTGTTAGACACAAACTTGCAAAAGTTAATTGAAGTAGGTTGTTGGTGACCAAAGGAACATCCAGAAAGTGGGATGATTTTAAAAGGGCAATAATGAAGCTAAGGTATGCATGTTAAAGTGAAGAGCAAGACAGGTAGAAGTAAGGAACCCTGGAAGATGAGAGAAATTGAGGCTCGGTTCAGATAAAAGGAGGAGCCATGGATCAGGTATAGGCATCTGGGATCAAATGTATCACTACTAAATCAACTGTGTGTGCGCAATGGATCTTTAAGATGCACAGTCTTTGCACTGTCAAGCACTGCAATAAGCTCCAATGTGCTGGGGCCTGTGCTCCCAGTAGAAAGTTGCACAAGGAATCACAGTGAAAGCAATATCATAATCCAAGGATAATAATCCAACAATTCCAGGATCAATGGAAGATGAGTCTTAAATTGTTAAGGCACCACCAACAATGCAAGCAGAGAAAGTCTGACCACATCATTTGTTAAGACAATTACATCTGTTGGAAACACCAGTTTTAACATTGTGATTACAAAATCCTCAAATAAATTAGCATAGAAGTACACGTGCTCCTGGCTAAATCCAACGGTGTGAAGCTTTGGTGCAGGCAGCTAATCCACCACAACTATCCTTGATGGAAAACTAATTCAGATTGCAATCTACTCAACATTTATGGCAAAAAAATTATATTAGTTCTGGTTCACAATTTTTTCATTAATAGTTAAATGAATACTCATTTAAATCAACTCTACAACAACAAAATATTACTGGCCATTCTTGTGGAAATGCAAAACAAAAATAGTGCTATAAATGCTTTTATTAAGATGATTTGCAAATCCAAAAACATGAATAAAAGGCTATACAGCAAACATAACCAAATTAGTTTTATTCCCAGTGTTGTTGCTGTACATGCAAAATAGTTTTAAATATCTAATTGGGCTTGGGTACATGTATTCATGAAAACATGTTGTAGCATTCTGTAAAGTTCATTATCAGCAGTTCTTTTGGAGTTAGCATTCCTTTGAATACCAATGGATTGAACATTGAAGATCTGGATTTTATTTGAGAAAACACTGGTAGTCCAATGTTCTCCTGGTGTTTCTTGTTTCAGCGGTTAAGTTGGGCAGGGCTAGGCAAACTTTACAGTGGAGACTTTTAATCTGTCATTAACCCACACATAGTGACTCAGAGTCATGGAGCACGGAAACAGGCCCATGGCCCCCTTGCACATGCCGGCCACAGTGGCCTATCTATACTAGCCCCACCTTCCCTGTTTGGCCCATATCACTCTAAACCTTTCCTGTCCAAATTCAAATTTCACTGTACCTTAATTGGTTAAGTGACAATAAACACCAACCTGAACCTGCCTTAATGTATTTCAAATGTTGTTATCATATCCGCCTCAAATACCTCTTCTGACAGTTCATTCTATATATCCAAAATATCCAAAAATAACTAGTTTCAAAAGTGTGGAAGTCTCACTGCCAAGAGAAAAAACTACATCTCAAAGTAATTCACTGGCTACCACATAAATGCAAGTATTTATTTTCTTTTTACTACATTATATAGCACAACTATATTTAACTAGTTTTGTCAACCAAATGAGGTGGATACCCATTTTAAATGAAAAACTTCAGGCTGAATCCATGTCTACCCCATCTTGAGTATTCCATTAACATTTTATTAATTAAATTCTATTTAATTCTAACGAAAGATCATAGATTTTCTCTCCACATTTGCTGCCAACCCAT